>NC_081553.1:212220216-212285216 GCF_963082655.1 Stomoxys calcitrans
TGGTTAAGGATTTTTGCTATTGCTGTTGTTGCTACTTTTCTATTTTCCCTTAACATTCAAAGTATTAGAATTGAAGAACATCATGCTGGATATATGAGTCATGCCAACAATTTAGTAACTGCAACGAATTCAGTGTAGAAAACAACGAAGGTAAATAATTTTAGCAATAACAAGTATTAAACTGAATTCTAAATTTCCACTGAACATTCCATTAAGGAACAGGCAGAAAGATGTCGAGGGGTCTAACACAACTCACTGTCCCAAATTTCGGCGAAATCAGGCAATAAATGGACCTTTTATGGGCCCAAAACCTTAAATCGAGAGATCAGTCTATATGGCAGCTATTTCCAAATCTGGACCGATCTGGGGCAAATAGAAAAAGGATGTGAAATGGACTAACACAACTTACTGTCCCAAATTTCGGTGAAATCGGTCAATAACTACGCCTTTTATGGGCCCAAGACCTCAAATCGAGAGATCGGTCTATATGGCAGCTATATCCAAATCTGAACCGATCTGGGCCAAATTGCAGAAAGATGTCGAGGGGTCTAGCACAACTCCGTGTCCCATATTTCGGCGAAATCGGACAATAACTACGCCTTTTATGGGCCCAAGAACTCAAATCGAGAAATCGGTCTATATGGCAGCTATATCCAAAACAAGACTGATCTGGACCATATTGCAGGAAGATGTTGAGCGGCCTTACTTAAGTCACTGTCCCAAATTTCGGCGAAATCGGACAATAACTACGCCTTTTATGGGCCCAAGATCTTAAATCGAGAGATTGGTCTATATGGCGGCTATATCTAAATCTGGACCGATCTGGGTCAAATTGAAGAAGAATGTGAAAGGGCCTAACACAACTCACTGCCCCACACCTTGACGAAATCGAACAATAAATGCGCCTTTTATGGGCCCTAAACCTAAAATCGAGAGATCTGTCTATATGGCGGTTATATCTATATCTGGTCCAATCTGGGCCAAATACAAGACGGATGTCGAAGGGCCTAATACAATTCACTGTCCCAAATTTCGGCGACATCGGACAATAAATGCGCCTTTTATGGGCCCAAAACCTCAAATCGAGAGATCGGTCTATATGGGAGGCTATATCAAATGAAAGGTATTTGAGAGTGTAATGCGAATTTTACAGTCAAATGTGGGACCAAGTTTCTGGGGGTCCACCCCTTCCCCAAAACACCCCACAAATATGACTTTCTGACCATGGCAATATGGGTTTTAAATGAAAGGTATTTGAGTGTACAATACGAATCTGATATCCAAATGTAGGACCCAGTGTTTGGGGGGACGCCCCTCCCCAAAAACATCCCCCAAAGAGGACAAATATACGACCCTAGCTATATGGGTCTCAAAAGAAAGGTCTTTGGGAATATAGCACCAATCTGATATCAATATTCGGAAAAAGTGTCTATGGGGTCACCCCACACCCATAACAGCAAACATATAGGAAGAAGTTGCAGACCATTGCAATATGGGGCTCAAATAAGAGGTATTTTAGAGTAGAATACGAATCTGATATATATTTTGAAGGCCAACTCATTGAGTGGTCGTCCCATCCCCAATCGTCGCCCCATGTTTGCCGACTTTGAAAATATGAGGCTCAAATGAATGACATTTGGGAGTAGACCACGAATCTGATGTCAACATTCGGGTGCAAATGTCTACGGAGACATCCCATCACCATAACAACCCCCAAATAGGACGGATTTGCTCACCAAGACAATATGGGTCTTCAAGACAGTTGAGCTCGATATCAATAGTTTTTAGGGTCCATACCCCAAACCGGACATATTTGCACACTTTTGCAATAAGGGTTTTAAATAAAAGGCATTTGAGTTTAAAAAGCGAATTTGATATTCAATTTCGAGGCCAATATGGGGTTCAAATAATTGATATATAGATACATGAGAATAGAGCACGATGCTGATATATTTTCAGGGCTTAGTGTTTGGGGGACCACCCCACAACACCCCTAAATCGGGCATATTTACCATGTCGATGTGGGGCTCAAATGAAAGGTATTGGGGAGTAGATCACGAAATTGAGATTTCACATAGGATTTGTGCTGTGAACTGTAGGCCGGTCAGACGGACGGACATAGTTCATGATGATGCCGGTGAGATAAAGAAACCCAATTATCGAAACGCGCCCAGCAGTGGGGTGACATGTGTCCGGCCTTGTCTGAGGAACTGGATTTGGATAGGATTTGTTCTTATAATCTCAACTATAAGTACTACGTACAATAGGTTGTGAACTGCAGGCCGGTCAGACGGACGGACATAGTTCACGATGGTGCCGGTGAGATAGAGAAACCCAATTATCGAAACGCGTCCACCAGTGGGGTGACAAGTGTCCTGCCTTGTCTAAGGAACTTGCAATTTCTTTTCTTCAAGACTCAAGGGCTAGCCGCAATGGGTTAATGTTACCAAATGGCATCAAATATTTGGCAAATATCAAATGGTGAAATTCAACCCTTTTCCCAAATGGATTGTCTCTCAACCGCCTCTAAGTGCGTACTAGAGTTGGTATGAAGAAAAAAACGTTGATTTTATTTGTATAAGAGTGGTGATGCTAGTGGTGGTGTTGGTGTTGTATGTGTTGGTGTTGTTACGAGCATTATTGTCAATGCTGAATTTTATTGCGAATCGTTTTGTATTCCTATTCCTACCAAGGAATTTCTTCATTTTGCAATGTTAAGCTAAAAACTAAACAAAACCAAACGCAAAACTACAACCAACCCGAATGAAGTAAAACAAATCAAGCTGAGCCAAATGGAGAATGGAATCCTTTAACTGTTGTGATGCCACCCAATGTTCCTCCTACCTCTCCGTGCGTTCAATCCAGCCATGGGCATCGCCTGTGCCACATTCATAGTTTCCGCTCTAATCTCAAACTAATTCAATTGTTCGGTTCGAAAATCACATCATCACAGCGACACTATAGCCCTTTCACTGTATTGGGAAAATGATAAAAGTGTTGGATTGATTGAGAGCGGAAGGGGAGAGGGAGGGGGACAAAGGGATGAAATGAAAGTTGAATATGGGCCCTTGGCTGATGATGTTGAATGAAAATTGTGGGCGTTTACGCAATAAAACTGTAACGCTACGCACTTGTACGTGCTCAAGTTTAAGTTGTTGTTGTTCACTAATTCTCAGTCCCACTTCATTCAGTCAGTACAGTGGACTAGAAGAGAAGCTTAAAAGGGATTTGTCCGATATAAGAGTACTATGACTTATTGAATGCGCAATAGGTGTTGTGTTAAGGATAATGGGCTTAAGCTACTAAGTACTTCTATGAAAGGGAAGAAATTTTCCGTAAAGTTAATGGGGAAACTTTGTGATTTATGATGGGAAATTGGCGTTTAGATTTCCTAATTACCTGTCATACCTTTGAAGAGAAGTGAGATCGGTCTAGGGGGTGGGGGTGTATGTGTATTACCTAAAGCCTTGGTGGCTGTTTTGCCTCTGTGGAGAGAAGTGGGATAGAAGGATTGACACCTCAAGTGATATGGTCATATAAGCTGTAGTGCCTCACATGTTTTAGCTAGCCGCGAGAAAAGGGAGAGTAGTAAATCAAGTGTTGTTGGAAGAGGTTCTCAAGTTATAGAATCATTCTGCCTATTTTCTAGACATCACGAATAATAAGGATATTCTCTTATAAAGTGGGGGGTCTAGGAGGTGGGGGTGCATTACCTAAAGCTTTGGTGGCTGTTTTGCCTCTGTGGAGAGAAGTGGGATAGAAAGATTGGCACCTCAAGTGAAATAATCATATAAGCTGAAGTGCCCCACATGTTTTAACTATCCGAGAGAGAAGGGAGAAATATGTGGGAGTTATAGTGGATCAAGTGTTGTTGGAAGAAGCGTCTCAAGTTACAGAATCATTCTGCCTATTTTCTAGACCTCAGGAATAATAAGGATATTCGGATATTCTCTCTTATTAATGGGAGGCCTAGGCCAACAACTTAACTCCTAATTTATTGCATTACAACAACCCTAATGATGATTGCTAATTGGGAGAGTTTCATTCGGCCTAAAGCGCTTAAAGTGGGAAGGAAGGAAACGTTTGACAGGACTATTACCCCAAGTGTTGGGAGCAGCATCAAAGCCGAGTATGACTTAACCAAACATTGCTCCTTTCAATCATTTTTTTTCAACCATCATCCCACTGTCATCAAAATTGTCATCGTGTACATTGATGCTGATTCCAGGCCACTTGGCAAATCATATAACAAACGAAATGAAACAAAAACTGAAACTATTTAATACGAATACATGTTTACGGCACCAAAAAGGATTTAAATAAAACCTATGACATACAGGGTGTTTGTCATGCCATCACCCCCAAAAACCGAAAAGGAACAAAAAAAAAAACAGGAGAAATCGTTACACTTCAGCAATCCCACAATAAACGAAGCTTCAATGTTCATGTGCTGACTGAATGGCTCTTTGGCTGACTGGCAGGCGTTCGCACAATTTCAGCAAATGTTCTTCAATACGATTGTCAATGGATATTACATGGAATACAACACGCATCTCATCCGTTCCCATACATGCCGTATATGGATGGTATGTCGAGTCAAGTGGCTTGGAGTAAAGTGAAGTTGAATGGCGGCCAGAGATGTAGCTGGGCGAGGTAAGGCAATGAGCTGTAGATTTCTCCTGCTTTGTGACATTTGAATTGTATCAATTCTTGGGAATAAGGATATACTTTAGCATGTCATTGCAGCACAGGAAGTGGGAGAGTGATAGTGTATCGCTGAAATCGTCCATGGTTCTCCACATCGTTTGTTGCTTTCCCTGCTTAGACCAGGAATAGTAAAACCCATAGTGGTTTAGGTTTCCTCCACACACTCTATAGCCCGTCTTATCCCATACGCACACGCACACACACGTGTCGCTTTGCACTACCTCCCTTGTGGCATGGCATTGCGCGTTTCTATTTTTTTGAAATTCGTTGGGCTCATGGTGATATTTTGCCACTGTTGCTGACACATTTTGTGACATTTTGCAAATCATCAAATATCAAATTTCACATGTCCTATTCCATTCTCTCGATTACATAATGGCTTTTATCGCACAAACGTGCTCTATGGCAGCTCTTGTCTTGTCCTTTTACCACAGTGTGTGTGTGTGTGTGTGTGTGTGAGAGAGTGTGCTGTTTCCGTCTCCGGAGCTTTGGCTAAAAGACCAGCACGATTTCCAAAAAATTTTGTAGTTGATATTTTTTATTTCGAAAAAATTGCTGTGATAAGCAAAATTATACGCAAGTCGTAAATACGACATTCAATTGTACGCACGATTTTATACGAATTCGAGTTTGTCGTCCATGTCATGCTGGTTGTTGCTTGGTTGCTTAGCTAAATGATACAGAACACCTTGGTGGCAGCAGATGTGTAATTCAATTGCAGCCAAATGAATTGGAATTTTTTTTTGGAAACTAAAGCAGCCCTATAACGTTTATGTTATCAGTTTTAGAGCACGCAAAAACCATTTAATTTTTTTTTTTGGGGTAAACCAATTTTGCTAAATAAGATTCTTTAACTTAGCACTAAACTTGATCAGAAATAGCAGCTGAAAATTCTTCGAGGGTTATTTGAAAATAAGACAAGAGATGAAAGGAGCCAAAGGGTATTAAGAGGATAAGTTATGTTATAAAAAAACCCTGAAGGAAACCCAGAAACCTCAATGAATCCCAGATACCTAAAGGAATCCCAGATTCCTAAAGGAATCCCAGATTCCTAAAGGAATCCCAGATTCCTAAAGGAATCCCAGATTCCTAAAGGAATCCCAGATTCCTAAAGGAATCCCAGATTCCTAAAGGAATCCTAGATTCCTAAAAGAATCCCAGATTCCAAAAGGAATCCCAGATTCCTAAAGGAATCCCAGATTCCTAAAGGAATCCCAGATTCCTAAAGGAATCCCAGATTCCTAAAGGAATCCCAGATTCCTAAAGGAATCCCAGATTCCTAAAGGAATCCCAGATTCCTAAAGGAATCCCAGATTCCTAAAGGAATCCCAGATTCCTAAAGGAATCCCAGATTCCTAAAGGAATCCCAGATTCCTAAAGGAATCCCAGATTCCTAAAGGAATCCCATTTTCCTAAAGGAATCCCAGATTCCTAAAGGAATTCCAGATTCCTAATGGAATCCCATATTCCTAAAGGAATCCCATATTCCTAAAGGAATCCCAGATTCCTAAAGGAATCCCAGATTCCTAATGGAATCCCAGATTCCCAAAGGAATCCCAGATTCCTAAAGGAATCCCAGATTCCTAAAGGAATCCCAGATTCCTAAAGGAATCCCAGATTCCTAAAGGAATCCCAGATTCCTAAAGGAATCCCAGATTCCTAAAGGAATCCCAGATTCCTAAAGGAATCACAGATTCCTAGAGGAATCCCAGATTCCTAAAGGAATCCCAGATTCCTAAAGGAATCCCAGATTCCTAAAGGAATCACAGATTCCTAAAGGAATCCCAGATTCCTAAAGGAATCACAGATTCTTAAAGGAATCCCAGATTCCTAAAGGAATCCCAGATTCCTAAAGGAATCCCAGATTCCTAAAGGAATCCCAGATTCCTAAAGGAATCCCAGATTCCTAAAGGAATCCCAGATTCCTAAAGGAATCCCAGATTCCTAAAGGAATCCTAGATTCCTAAAGGAATCCCAGATACCTAAAGGAATCCCTGATTCCTAAAGGAATCCCATAGTCCTAAAGGAATCCCAGATACCTAAAGGAATCCCAGATTCCTAAAAGAATCCCAGATTCCTAAAGAAATCCCAGATTCCTAAAGAAATCCCAGATTCCTAAAGGAATCCCAGATTCCTAAAGGAATCCCAGATTCCTAAAGGAATCCCAGATTCCTAAAGGAATCCCAGATTCCTAAAGGAATCCCAGATTCCTAAAGGAATCCCAGATTCCTTAGGAATCCCAGATTCCTTAGGAATCCCAGATTCCTTAGGAATCCCAGATTCCTTAGGAATCCCAGATTCCTTAGGAATCCCAGATTCCTTAGGAATCCCAGATTCCTTAGGAATCCCAGATTCCTTAGGAATCCCAGATTCCTTAGGAATCCCAGATTCCTTTGAAATCCCGGATTGCCGTGTAAGTTCAAATTTCCCTGAATTCTTAGATTCTTCTGAAATCTCAGATTTCCTCTTGGAGTCCCAGATTCTTTCGATTTTTTTAATATTCTTTGTCCTTCTCTCACCTTTACAATACAAAGGTGTAAAATTTGCATAATCAACTTTAAAGCAGGACCATCATAAATATGGCAATAAACACTACAATCAAATTTTGCGTGTGTATAACAACTAAAATGTGCTGAAATACGTGGATAATTGTTGCATTTGAATTAATTGAATTCATGCGTGCCAATGTCAACGGAAATATGAAATTTGGCACGTGAGAGACGTGTTCATTACGATTGTAAACCTGGTGAGACAATTTCGTTTCAATTGGCAATGGTTGGCAAACGCAGTTTCTTGATTCAAAACAGAGAATAACGACAAGCACCAAAATGCCGAAAGGAGTTGAATTCAATTTGGAATGAGAATAAACAAGGGTTTGGTGTAAGTGAATGGTATGATACCCACCATAAAAGATGAGATAATGTCTGCAAAATGTAAAAACGTAAATCAGGCGTAACCATTTTGCCCAAGAACGCTCATAATACGAGGTAAAGCGGAAAAATAAAGTTTCTGCTTGTGTGACAACACACGTAGCAAGGCAACTTTTTTGGGGGGGGGGGGATCCTACTTCACTCACTATCTCAGCATTTGTCCTTATGCTGCAACCCATTGCCACCTGAGGTGTCATCTTAGCAAAGCAATGTAAAATTCTTGGGAAATGTTATTTTCCCAAAAATGTTGCTGTGCTTGCTTTACTGAGCGGAAACGGAAATACGAAACAAAGCAATGTATGACTGTTTCAATCGCAAATGAAATGGAAGGGAATCCTTCCGTTGCTGCATCTCTGTTTGCTGATTGTGTTGCCATTTTTTTCTAAGATTTCCTTGCTCACGTTGACATTGTGGGGAGATGTGTTGTAGATTTCCTATTTCTTGATTTTTTTTTGGGGAAATTTCTCGATTTTGCTCTAAATTGAACTTGTTGCAATGTCATGTTGTTACTTTAGGCTACATCTGTTGCAAAATGTGTGCCAAAAAATTTATGAACTTTTGCCTATGTGTCTGCATTTATGGCCACTAAGGATGTGCCCATGTGCATTGAACATAACTCGTTTCTGCCTGTGTCGTTTGTTGAAAATGTCACAGAATTCAGGTATTTTATTGCCACTGCACGAGGAGGCTACTATTTCCAGGTACTGTGTACAAAAAATATTTCGAGAGTATAATATTTTTGGATAACATAATTTTCATTTTGATAGAGATAATATTTGAGGGAATACACTTTTGAAAATAAATCGTTTTCGTAGAAATTTTTGAAAATTCTCAAAAATTTTTTGTTACTCTTAGAAGGCCTTGTAAATATCCTTGGAAATAAAATATACTTCATATTTTAATTTTTAAATTATTCGGGGAACCTAAATATTTGTAAAAAAGTTTTGTCAAAGTTTCCTTTTCATTAACTGATTAAACAAATTGTGCATAATTTAGATTTTTTACCTTTCCTAATTCCCTATTTTGCTGATAGCTGCATCCTTGTTCTGCCTATGGCTAAGCTTTGATGTTAAAAAGGCTGTATAAGTTTCTGTATACGTTTCCAACCAACAGATTGTCAATTCTATTGGCCTGACACCACAATGGTCAACACGTAGAATATTTCAATTGTAAAAAATGAAATACCTGTGAGAGAAAGGCAATCATATTGTCGCCAGGCAGGGTTTCAAGGCAAGACTACGTAGGACACAAGCACACATTTAAAACTAACACATAATTCAATGTTTCGTGTAACAGGGACCAACAGAAATAGTCTACATATGTCGCAGCGTCCATGTGTGAGTCTGTTAACACTAGCATAGGCCAGTACACACAATTTCATATCCGAGACAGTGTTGCCAAATTTCGAGATTTGGGAAATGTTAAATAAAAAATTTATATTCGATCAAATTTTCCTCGAAAAAATCCAAAAATCCTAAGTTATCCTTAAGAAAAAATCCTAAGGATAACTTAGGAATCCCAGATTTCTAAGGAAAACCAGATTCCTAAGAAATCCCAGATTCCTAAGGAATCTCAGATTTTAAAGGAATCCCAGATTTTAAGGAATCCCAGATTTTTAAGGAATCCCAGATTTCTAAGGAATCCCAGATTCCAAACGAATCCCAGATTCCAAAAGAATCCCAGATTCAAAAATAATCCCAGATTCCTAAGGAATCCCAGATTCCTAAGGAATCCCAGATTCCTAAGAAATCCCAGATTCCTAAGGATTCTCAGATTTTTAAGAAATTCCAGATTTTTAAAGAATCCCAGATTTTTAAGGAATCCCAGATTTCTAAGGAATCCCAGATTTTCAAGGAATCCCTAAGGATTCCTAAGGAATCCCAGATTAATAAGGAATCCCAGATTCCTAAGGAATCCCAGATTCCTAAGGAATCCCAGATTCCTAAGGAATCCCAGATTCCTAAGGAATCCCAGATTCCTAAGGAATCCCAGATTCCTAAGGAATCCCAGATTCCTAAGGAATCCCAGATTCCTAAGGAATCACAGATTTTTAAGAAATTCCAGATTTTTAAAGAATCCCAGATTTTTAAGAAATCCCAGATTTCTAAGGAATCCCAGATTTTTAAGGAATCCCAGATTCCAAAAGAATCCCAGATTCAAAAAGAATCCCAGATACCTAAGGAATCCCAGATTCCTAAGGAATTACGCAGATTTCCTAGGGAGTCAGGGATTCCTAGAGAATCTGGGATTCATTCTAAGGGAATATGGGATTCCTAGGGAATCTGGGATTCCTAGGGAATCTGGGATTCCTAGGGAATTTGGGATTCCTAGGGAATATGGGATTCCTAGGAAATCTGGGATTCCTAGGGAGTCTGGGATTCCTAGGGTATCTGGGATTCCTATAGAATCTGGGATTCCTAGGGAATCTGTGATTCCTAGGGAATCTGTGATTCCTAGGGAATCTGGGGTTCCTAGGGAATCTGGGATTCCTAGGGAATCTGGGATTCCTAGGGAATCTGGGATTCCTAGGGAATCTGGGATTCCTAGGCAATCTGGGCTTCCTAGGGAATCTGGGATTCCTAGGGAACCTGGGACTTCTAGGAAATCTGGGATTCCAACAGGAATCTGGGGTTCCAACAGGAATGTGGGATTCCAATAGGAATCTGGGATTCCAACAGGAATCTGGGATTCCAACAGGAATCTGGGATTCCAACAAGAAACTGGGATTGCAACAAGAATCTTGGATTTGCAACAGGAATCTGGGATTCCAACAGGAATCTGGGATTCCAGCAGGAATCTGGGATTGCAGCAGGAATCTGGGATTCCAACAGGAATCTGGGACTCCAACAGGAATCTGAGACTCCAACAGGAATCTGGGATTCCAACAGGAATCTGGATTTCAACAGGAATCTGGGATTCCAACAAGAATCTGGGATTCCAACAGGAATCTGCGATTCCAACAGGAATCTGGGATTCCAACGGGAATCTGGGATTCCAATAGGAAGGAATCCCAGATTTTTAAAAAAATCCCAGATTCTTAAGGAATCCCAGTTTGCTCGTTGTTCCCTGACTTTTTTTGTTTTTTGATTTTTATGAATGCAAAAATTATTGATTGTGGCAACAATGCTCTACATATTTTTCTCTCATTCTTGTTGTCTACATATCTATATTTGGCTTATTTCATATATCAGTTGATAGAAAGTTTGAAAGGAAGAGGAAGACAAAAACAGCAACTTTTCCATAGCCCAATAAATCTTTTTACGCTTCAATAAAACTTGATAAAACTTTCATTCATTCACTCGATTCATTCGTTTCATTTGACTTCTATTCTAGTCGATCCATTGCAATTCCTTTCGTTATCACAGTAAAGAAGGGACCAGCTTACATTGGGATATCCACTAACACAATTTAGAGTATTGCAAAAGGCATCACGTGCGTTGCTCTACAATAAAACTGCATACGAAATGGCCATGTGCCGTTTTATTTAAAGGATTTCTTTAAATCTTTTCGATTAGGTTTCCCTAAGTTCGTATGTATGAACTTTGACTATTGCGAAAGTGAAAATCTAAAAACAAGTCTTCAGCAGCGACGGAGTGGAAATTTGTTGGATGCTTTCTTTGGAAAAATCGATTTCCATTTGACTGGCGATTTCATATGAAAACTCCAGACAGACAGAGAAACAGACAAATAGAATGTAGGATGTATGCGTGCAAATGCTTTGTCGCTTATGCCTATTAATCATAGCCTTCATAGAAAGCATCCTATCTTTGTCTAGATAGGAGCATGCATGCCATTGCAAGGCATGCAGCGCGTTTTTGTTTTGCGAAAAGAAAGTACTTTGAGCCAAGAAAATCAAATTTAAGACAAAAGAAAAAAATTTCTAAGTTCTAAGTTACGGTTCTGAGTGGCTTTTACATGACAAAGTCCAGGCCAATATTGGCCTGGAGATTTTTTAGGAAAGTACAAGGTCGACATTACCCTCATACAGAAAGCGGTATGGACTAGAAGAACCGTCACGACAATCCCGAAGGTTGGTGCGTTGATCTATAGCAGCTATGATAGCAGACTTTGGGTGTGGATCTTGTCTGTACCTTGCCCCGCACATGACTCTTAATAGAATAAGTAGCCTTATCCTCGTACCGTGGAAGACTTCAATCCCATTGCAGTCGGTTGTGCGTACCAAATTGGCCCGATGGGGTCTTTCGTCGGCAAGGGCTGCCGCCTCAGTGTACAACACACGGCTACAAAAACAACAACAACCGCGGGAGACTTTTTAGGGACACATTTGCAAGATGGCCTATATCGGAGAAAAACAGCCTCCTTATGATGTGCCCCTGTATACCAGGTTATGGGCAGATAAAGTACTCGATCGTCTCTTTCTCGTCCTGCTCCTCTTCACCCAGGCCGCTTGCGCTATGATCATTATGTGGAACTCCCATATATGCGGCCCATCGTGCAGTGGCGGATTATAATTTCTGTATTGGTACTCAACGACCTCTTAACAAATGGCAGCATTATTTTGGTCCTCTGTATATCGACGGGAGGCAGGAATGTCCTAGCAGTTCGGCATGCATGAATTGACTCCCACCTTGCCACCGCCTTTGCACTGGCCACCCCCTTAACTAAGTTTAGCAGTTCGATTTAATTTGGTCCTCTGCATGTCGATGGTAGCCCGGAGTGTCTGGCTGCTTGGCGTGCATGAACTAATGCCCACCTTGCCACCGCCTTTGCACTGGCCACCCCCTTAACTAAGTTCAGTAGTTCGATAAGTTACACGCATGGAAGTGCGGCGATTGATTCGCTCCCGGTGGAGGAGCCTTTTCCGACATATTCGTCGGCTTTTTCGTTTGCCACAATACCATCGTGCTCGGGAATTCTCTTAGGGTCTACGTTAGGTCAGAGTATCCTGGTGGTGCGGCATCCATGAACATACTAACACCACCATCCCTCTACAATGTCCAGCAGTTCTACAAGTGGCACGTAACATATGCAATTTTGGCAATTGGTTCGCTGCTAGTGGAGGAGCCCCTCCTGACATATGCGTCCTCCTTTTCGTTTCCCGAAGTTTCTTCGAATCTAGGAACCTAAGACGGCGCTT
The DNA here is from genome assembly GCF_963082655.1 of Stomoxys calcitrans. NCBI lineage: Eukaryota > Metazoa > Arthropoda > Insecta > Diptera > Muscidae > Stomoxys > Stomoxys calcitrans. The sequence goes on from NC_081553.1 coordinate 212,232,952, forward strand.
TGTCTTGAGCCCGAGGGCTTCACAGAGATTCCAAACATTTCACCATGCAGTTTGAACTCAGTGTCCTCAAGTTCAAAGCCTTGAAGACTGCCCATATAAATTCTGATTTTCGAAGACGGTAAATCACTTTTCAGAACCTATTTTGCAGCTATCGTTATGGCATAGACCTTTGCCTCATAGACTGTAAACTCGGCCGGCAGCTTTAACGACATACCGATATAAAAGGTCTCGCAGTATACCCCCACTACAGTCCTTGACTTCATTGAAGCCCGAAATCTCATTCTCATCAAACACAGCATTGGACTTCCACGCCTGCCTCACGGGATAGTAAATGCCAAAGTCCTTTCGGTTTCAGGGACAGGCATTGCATGCAGATGTTGAGTGTCCCGCAGTATACCCCCCATACAGTCCACGACTCCATTGATGACCGGAATGTCATTCTCATCAATCACAGCATTCGCTTTCCCCTCACGGGAAAGTCTAAACACTCCACCGCGAACACAAGGGCTTGACATTATCGATAATGTCACCGATAGACTCCTGTGGGTATTGTGAGATATTTATCCCTTACCTACTCCTGACTACCAGAAAAGTGGGTCTTCAACAGTAGTTCCACCGTCTTCTGGTAACTTTCGGTGCTGGTTCAGCACTTCTTCCCCAAAAAGCTTGACGTTCTGGGACCCTTTGACTGCTTTTTGCACAACCTAGAAACAATGGATCTAGTTCTTCTGCTTTTTAGCTTCACAAACAACTGCACAAAGCTATAATACCTTGTACACAGTAGTGATGTATGGTATACTGACCCGAAATATGTTCTTAGGTATCAAAAGGGATGCCATTAGAAGTCCATGTTATGAACAGCTGTGAAGAGATGCTACTGCTGCGAAGAATGCGGCATACGGGATAACTCTAAAGGCATCTTCCACTCGGTGGTTGAAAGATTTGGTTAACAGTCCCTTAGCCTTGCAATTATGGATTCAAGATCTGAGAGAATCCTTGGTATCCATGCAGGTGCCATTGGTCGAGAAGGACAAAATCCTATGCTTATTGACAAAATCCAATACTGCACCAGGCCAGATCTCGCCAATAATTTTTGAGGCTCAACGATATTTTTCTGTGGAACTTTGATCCCAAAAGCCCGATACCAGACTGCATCATCACAAACTGGAGAGGGTCCAGGAAATTCCGCAAGGACTTTAGAGTATACATATGACAGTTCATTGACCTTTTCGATAACTACCATCACTAGGCGCCATTAGCAAAGGTACTTGGCCTCATAATATTATCGTATTGTTAACCTTAGTTTCTTTGGGGATGGGATGCCTTCCGGGGATGCCGGTGGATGCAACATTTTGGCTGGATGCGGTGCAGTTTCCGAGTCTAGACGTGTAGTTTTTGGAGTAGCCTGTGCAGTGAATATCCAAACCCAATTAAGGAACCCTGCCTGCTCAGCGGTGAGAGTTTTAGGATCATTCGCCCCAAGCCATCTGAGAGTGATGCGCCTTTTATTATTTCAACCTCTTCAAAAGAGTATTGATTTGCCAAAGAAGGCTGATAGCCTAGACGAGTTATAGGCATGCGAAGATAGAATAGGTTCGGCCTTGTCCTTAAGACTCAAATCAGGTATCTTCAACTCGAACCAGGTGTCTTTGCCAAAAAGCCCCATTTGAACAGCCGACTGTAGGATGGATCAGCCTAGAGCAGCCACTCGACCAATCGAGTTCTTAGTAGCAGATAACATGATACGTCCTGATATCACCACCGCAGCAGTTGGGTCTTTGGAGTCAATTCTAAGCCTACTCCTGGACTCTACATCTGCCGCGCCACTGGAAACATACGCAGATAATCAACCGCGTAATGAATAACACTATCGTAGCTATCCATGAGTAACTTAACACTTTTTCCCAATTAACTACCTATTATAAGTTACAGAATATTCTTGAAAAAACAAAACGTACGGGTCACTCAACGGTTCAAACAATAGTAGGGTTTCTAAAACAAGGAGGAAATCGAAACCTTGCCCATCATATTAAATTACAGACCACTGTAGACTATCAAGATGGTGAAACATATGCTCTCTGTTTTCACCTTTTCTTTCACAATCCTCAAAGCTTTTTTTTCTACCCACCACCAAAGGATGGGGTTATACTAACCAAGTCATTTCGTTTGTAAAATCTCGATATATTGATCTAAGACCCGATAAAGTATATATAGGGTGATTTTTTTGAGGTTAGGATTTTCATGCATTAGTAATTGACAGATCACGTGGGATTTTAGACATGGTGTCAAAGAGAAAGATGCTCAGTATGCTTTGACATTTCATCATGAATAGACTTACTAACGAGCAACGCTTGCAAATCATTGAATTTTATTACCAAAATCAGTGTTCGGTTCGAAATGTGTTCATTCACCGTTCAGCGATGAGGCTCATTTCTGGTTGAATGGCTACGTAAATAAGCAAAATTGCCGCATTTGGAGTGAAGAGCAACCAGAAGCCGTTCAAGAACTGCCCATGCATCCCGAAAAATGCACTGTTTGATGTGGTTTGTACGCTGGTGGAATCATTGGACCGTATTTTTTCAAAGATGCTGTTGGACGCAACGTTACGGTGAATGAACACATTTCGAACCGAAGACTGATTTTGGTAATAAAATTCAATGATTTGCAAGCGTTGCTCGTTAGTAAGTCTATTCATGATGAAATGTCAAAGCATACTGAGCATCTTTCTCTTTGACACCATGTCTGAAATCCCACGTGATCTGTCAAATACTAATGCATGAAAATCCTAACCTCAAAAAAATCACCCTTTATATATATTGTTGATCGTCTGGATATTTTGAGTCAATCTATCCATGTCAGTCATTCCTTCTGTCGAAACCACGATAGCGGTCAAACCCATGAAGCTAGACGCTTGAAATTATGTACAGATAAATTTTATTGATGAAGGTCGTTGGTGATTGCAAATGGGTCATATCGGTACAGATTTGGATATAATTCCCATAAAACCGACCTCCCGATTTGAAACATTTAACCCCTAGAAGCCCCAATTGTTATTCGATTGGGCTGAAATTTTGCATATAGTGTTATGTAATGGCATTCAATTACTGTGCTAAGTACAGCTGCCATATAGACTGATCTCCTGATATGGGGTCTGAAGTCCATAAAAGCATTATTTTTTGTCCGATTTCTCTGAAGTTTGCAACAGTGAGTTGTTTTAAGCCTGCCGACATCTGACCTTAGTATCGATTTGATCGGACCATATTTGTATATAGCTACCATATAGACCGATCTCCCGATAAAGGGTCTGAAGACCATACAAGCTTTATTTATTATCCGATTTCGCTTAAATTTGCAACAGTGAGTTATTTTAAGCCTGCCGACATCTGACCTTAATATGAATAAGATCGGTTCATATTTAGATATAGCTGCCATATAGACCGATCTCCCGATAAAGGGTCTGAAGCCCATAGACGCTTTATTTATTATCCGATTTCGCTGAAATTTAAAACAATGGGTTATTAAAATTACCCGATTTCGCTGAAATTGCAACAGTGAGTTTTTTAAGCCTCCCGACATTTGACCTAAATATGGATTAGATTGGTCCATATTTAGATATAGTTGCCATATAGACATATAGGAAGGGTCTCAAGCCAAAAAAAGGCATTATTTATTAACAGATTTCGCTGAAATTTAAAACAAAGGGTTATATTAAGCTTCCCGACGTCTGACGTGAATGTGGTTCAGATCGGACTATATTTAGATATAGCTGCCATATAGACTGATCTCCTGATATGGGGTCTGAAGTCCATAAAAGCATTATTTTTTGTCCGATTTCTCTGAAGTTTGCAACAGTGAGTTGTTTTAAGCCTGCCGACATCTGACCTTAGTATCGATTTGATCGGTTCATATTTAGATATAGCTGCCATATAGACCGATCTCCCGCTAAAGGGTCTGAAGCCCATAAAAGCTTTTTTTATTTCCCGATTTCGCTGAGATTTAAAACAATGGGTTATTTTGAGACTCGAAACATCTGACCCAAATATGGTTTAGATCGGACTATATTTAGATATAGCTGTCATATAGACCGATCTCCCGATATGGGGTCTGAAGGCCATAAAAGCTTTATCTTTCGTCTGATTTCGTTGAAATTTGCAACAGTGGGTTATTTTAAGCCTGCAGATATCTGACTTTAATATGGATTAGATCGGTTCATATTTAGATATAGTTGATATATAGACCGATCTGCATATAAATGGTCTCAAGCCCATAAGAGCTTTAGTTTTGAACCGATTTTGCTAAAATTTTAAACAGTGAGTTGTTTTTAGCTTCCTGACATCTGACCTAAATATGGTTCATATCGGACTATATTTAGATATAGCTGCCATATAGACCGATATGCTGATAAGGGGTCTGGAGCCAATAAAAGCTTTATTTATTATCCGATTTCGCTGAAATTTTAAACGGTAAGTAGTTTTACGCCTCCTAATATAGGACCCAAATATGGTTCAGATCGGATTATATTGAGATATAGCTGTCATATAGACCGATCTGCTGATAAAGGGTCTGAAGCCCATAAAAGCATTATTTATTACCGCATTTCGCTGAAATTTGAAACAATGGGTTATTTTAAGCCTCCCGACATCTGACTTAAATATGAATTAGATCGGACTAAATTTAGATATAGCTGCCATATAGACCGATCTCCCGATAAAGGGTCTGAAGGCCATTAAAGCTTTATTTTTTAAGCGATTTCGCTGAAATTTGCAATAGTGAGTTATTTTTAGCCTCCTGACACTCGACCTAAATATGGTGCAGATCGTACTATATTTAGATATAGCTGCGATATAGACCGATCTCGCGATAAAGGGTCTGAAGACAATAAAAGTTTTATTTATTACCCGATTTCACTGAAATTTGAAACAGTGAGTAGGTTAAGACCTCCCAACATCCGACCTAAATATGGTTCCGATTGGATTATATTTAGATATAGCCGCCACATGGACCCATTTGCCGATAGGGGGACTGAAGCCCATAAAAGCTTTATTTATTATCCGATTTCGCTTAAATGTGACACAGTGAGTTTTTGTGAGCCCCACGATATCCGAGCTTATTATGGTTCAAATCGGTTTATAATTGGATATATCTGCCAAAAGGACCAATATTTTTTTTCTACAAAATTGAATTTGGGTGCTAAAGTTAACCAATTTTCACCGGGTTGTGATGAAATTGGGTTTATATATATTTACCCCAGGTGGTGGGTATCCAAAGTTCGGCCCGGCGGAACTTAATGCCTCCTTACTTGTTTTTTGTTGTTGTATCTACGAAAAAACGTATTTCATTCCACAGTGTTATAGATGTGTGCACCATTGCGTATGAGTGACATGCAATGATTTTCACATAACGCATACGCACTAGCGAACAACAAAATGTTTTTTACACTTTCTTATCTTTACCATCGAATATTGCAATAAGCAAGTAAGTAAGTTATTGATTAATGATGCCAATTAATTTAAGACTCATACAGGGATACTAACATTTTTATTCTACCACAAAAGAAACTCCATTTTGACCCTAAAATCATTAAAATTCCCCTGCAAATTTATCAAAATGGATTTTTAATGCAAGTACACCAGGGTATATAAATCATTACTCAACCATAAAAGAAAATTAGTTTGGTTTACATTAAAAATAGCACGCCGCATGCAACCTCATCGTGCAACACATTTTCAAAAGTTACTCCATTCATTGAATTTGGTAAACTTGGTAATGTTGCATGCCTCTGCTGTGTAGATTTGCCCCGAACACATTAGCTGAAGGATCCTGCAGTTTGGCATGTACTCGTATTCGATATAGTATAGTATCCATTTTGCTTAATTCTCCCCAAAATTTCAAGCAATTTCAAACTCTGCATGGTTTCTAACAAAAGCAGCAATTTTGGCTGATTCTTGACTTGAACCCTGAGTGTAGTAGTTTGTGATGGGAATTTGCCTTTAGTCCTGCTTATTTGGCCTTTCCACTGCAATGCTCTGGTTTTGCATTGAATCTTTACAAATGTTCATTGAACGTGTATTTAATGAATAAAGTAAACTTTAACTGCCGAAGTTTTAATTTACCCAAAGTGTGTTGGTATATGTGTTAGTGTTTACTTTTAAAAAGTTCCTCCCATTTCTCCAAAGTAGGAAAAGAAAGAAAAAATTTGTGTGCTTTTTTTATTTTTCTTCTCTGCTGTACATCCAAGATTTGTCTGTGTTAAACCGCATTGCAAGCAATTGAGGTTAAAGTTTAACAAAAAGATTTTTTTTTTTTGTATTTTAAACGAACAACAAAGGGAAGTATTTGTAGTCATTGTTGTAGGCAAATACAAAAAAGAAGGAAGTTAAAACAAACAACTAAAAGCGGCATTAAGTAAGGCCGGGTCAAACTTTTCCGGACCCAACACCATGAATTTTTGCAAGCTGGGGGTTAGTTTATGTTGGAGGTTGGAGGCTAGCAGAATTCTGCAAGCACTTTGAATGTGGGATCTCAACCGATTTGAACAAAATTACATAGGTTCGTGTTTGTTGAAAAATTTTCATCAAATATTTAGGCCCCCCAAAAAGGGCCAATTTTCCCTTTGCTACTACAAAAAGCTACCGCTAGACAAAAGTCACCCAGCATTTATAAGTAATAGTGCTGACCCGATTTTAGGGATAAGCATAAGGCCACTCACTCGCTTATCCATGACCATTCATTTTTCCTTTCTTTCATTCATCTTCAAGAATACGCAGCCCAGAGTGGGTCACACACACACAGGATGGCAATAAAAAAGGGTTTACCACAAAAATGACCGCACAATGCGACATCTGTTTGGGGTGTTATAAAAATTGTTTGGACATAAAGTAACCCAAACATTAACACTGGTCATAAAACACTTGCGGAATGAAGTGTTCTGATGAAGATATATGCCAAAAGCTCTCAAGATCTAACCCCAACACCCTAACATGTTAACATGGGTTTGTAGGCATTCATGCTCAAAGAGACATTAAGACATTCTTTGTTTGCCTGTTGAAGTTTATGGTGAAAAATTAGTTTTGGTAAGAATTTTTGAAGGTATGAATGGGTTTTTTTTTCAAACTTTAGATTTCATTTAAAGTAAGAAATTTTTTTTTCGTAGCACTATAGAATGGAGTGTTTGCTAATGCAGTCATTCTGTTTGTAATATCTCGCTTTTCGATCTGCAACATCATAAAGTTTATATAATCTTGATATTCTACCTCGATCTAGCAATGTCTGTAATATGTCCCACAGTGGGATGAGAAAGTTTTTAGAAGAGCCATGGTGAAAATTTTGAAGGGCTGGGGTGACCGATCTCGAAGGCCCACCAATGAGTTTCCGGGGCTTCTAAGGCCCTGAAATGAAGGGTGGTGTTAACTAGCCTTAACCAATTAAAATTTCCAGAAGAGATTATTTTCCGTTTAAAAATTGCAAATGTATTTTCACAAATTTTTATACTCTCCACCATGGGATAGGGGGTGTAATAATTTCGTAATTCCGTTTGTAACTCCTCAGAATATACGTCTAAGACCCTATAAAGTATATTTATATGTACTAGACCGTCTAGTCGATTTAGCCATGTCCGTCCGTCCCTCCGTCTGTGTGTAGATATCACACTAAATTTCAAAGAAATAAAGCTAGGCACTTGAAATTGTGCATTAATACATCCCGTAAGTGCAGATCAGTTGGGATTGTAAATGAGCCAAATCGGTTTAAGTTTGGGTATAGCTGCCATATAAGCTAATCTTGGAAATTGACTTCTTGGGCCTCTAGAAGGCGCATTTCTAATACGATTTAGCTAAAATTTCGCACGTAGCGTTTTGAGAAATTGGGAAATTCACTTCTTAAGCCTCTAGAGGGCTTAAATCTAATACGATTTAGCTAAAATTTCGCACGTAGCGTTTTGAGAAATTGGGAAATTCACTTCTTAAGCCTCTAGAGGGCGAAATTTTTATTAGATTTAGCTTAAATTTCGCACGTAGCGTTTTGTTGTGACTTCCAACAACTCTGATAAGTGCGGTTCATATTGGTTCATAATATGATATTTCTGTCATAGAAACCCATCTCGGGTCCTGACTTCTCGAGCCTTTACAGTACGGAATTCTCATCCCATGTGGCTGAAATTTCCCGCGAGATGTTGTGTTATGGCTTCCAACAACTGTGTCATGTACGGACTAATGCGATGCATAACCTGATATAGCCGTCATGAGATGCCTGACATAGCCGATCTGGGATCTTGACTTGTTGAGGCGAAATTATTATGCGATTTACCTGAAATTTAGCATGAAGTGTTGTTTTTCGTCTTTCAACTACTATGCCAAGTATGGTCTATTTAAATCAGTTTATAACCTGATATAGTTCCAATATAAGCTAATCTCCCAACTTCTATCCGAATTGACAGAAATTTTGCTGAATGACTTCCACTATGGTCTCCAAAGCCGGGCAGTGGCTTAGGAAATGCTCCAATATCTCATCATCTTCCCCACATGCCCTACACATGCCATCACTTGCCGCAACGATTTTGCATCAGTGAGCTTATAGTCCTATGTGTCCCTCTATAATACTAATAGTTATACTGACCTCCTTCTTATTTCCTTTCAGTAATAGTCTCGCCCTCTCACGATCCGGATCACCACATAGGATTTTCACGTTCTACCGACTGTTTTGCTGTACCACAGTGTTGCGCATATAACTTTGCGTTCGTCGCCCACGTCCTCAACTCGGACTGCGTCAACCCAAAAGGCTTCGGGTTAAATAAGTTTATTGACGGTAGTCCTCTGCCCTTCACCGCTAATATGTCTACCCTTTCATTCCCCCTTACTTTGTTGCGGCCCGGCACCCAAACGATGCGGATCATGCCTTTCTCAGAGAAGGCGTTAATCTCCAACTATCATTCCTAGTTGTTCGTGATCTTACCGTCCTGGTTGTTAATGCCCTTATGGCCATTTTACTGTTTGTAATGATGTATTCTGAAATCGCCAGGATCTCCGTCGGCAGGATAATATTATGGTCAGGCAGTCTAAAATAGATCTCAGTCCCATCGATTCGATTTTCTAAACATATTGCCACATCTAAAACCTCCTCCCTTATCCAATTCACAAAGGTAGCGATGTTACCAATTTTAAGTTTCATTAGGTCGTTAGTATTCAAGAACTCTGCCAGGGCTTGGCCCCGCTTATTAGTGTTGTTGGTGAGAGTTAGCATTGCACTCTATACGTACCTCATTTCCTGTCTGTCTGTTTGCTTTCCGAACCAACCGTTGCAGCTCCGACTTAGGTGGGAGTGTCGGTAAGCCGAAAGGCAGTTAAAATGATGCCAGGTATGCTCCACTGCCTCCCTGTCTCATCACTGTTAAATCCGACGTTGACAACTCTGGGGAAAAACATAATTAAAATTTTTATGTTCTCAGCCGGGTACCAGGGTTAGCATAGAATAACTGGCAGTTGATATGGTTCAGTTTGTTCTGGGCCGTCCATTGCTCCCTTGCTGATTTATTCCATCAGAGCATGAGTAGCTGTCTCGCTCCGGTAGAGGTTTATCTGGATGACCTCAATCATTGGTCCTCCATTAGATGGGCTTTTTGGGAGTAGGTGAGATTGTTGTTGTCGTAGCCACACTGCATGTGGAGGTAGCTATTCTTGTCAAGCTGCTGTGGGTGAGCAAGCTCGTTCCGGTCCAAAGGACCGATCGTTGCGGGAACAGGGTGTCAATTGGTTATTTAAAGGCGCCACTTACTCGCCTTGTCATATCGAGCGTCATAGGCACTCAGTATTTATGCAAGAGCCGGTGCCGCCTGAGCTCTCACTTAGACTCTCCGCTCGATTCTGCTGATTGTCCGCGACTGCCGTTGCAGCTACTCCGTTTGAAGCATTCCCCTATCCTCAATCTGTGAACGGTAGCTGGCAGCTAAGCTTCTCGTGACAGAAGTGAATACCATACAGATCGGTCCTCAATGTTGCAGCCTCTGTGGTACTCACAGCTATCCCGTGCCATGGGTGATGGTCTCATTGTCTGCTCCCTGTTCTTTAGGCTGCATTGAGTTTCCCGTCACTGCATTTCCTAATATTTAAATATTAGGATCTTTGCCTAAACTAGTCCTCCAAATCTTGAGTAAATGGACTTCTTGGGTCAAAGGTCATAGCATAGTTAAACGCATCAAAATACAGCGGTTGAGTTGGCTAGGTCATGTCGTCAGAATGGATGAGAAGCGCAAGCAAAGAAGTCTTTTGAAGGCGATCACGGTTCTACACGCAATCCAGGGCGACCAAGAGTCCGATGGAAGCATCAAGTGGTGAGAGACCCCTCGAGACTTGGGGTCGGAGATTTTAGAAGGAACGCAGAAAATCGAGGCACTTGGAACGTTATTCTATGTTCGGCTTATGGGACAAATGTTCTGTCATAGCCAATTTAAGTAAGTAAGTAAATGTTTGATTTTACGTTGCATCCTTATATGGGTTGCCCAAAAAGTAATTGCGGATTTTTCATATATTTGGCGTTGACAAATTTTTCACAGCTTGTGACTCTGTAATTGCATTCTTTCTTCTGTCAGTTATCAGCTGTTACTTTTAGCTTGCTTAAGAAAAAAAGTGTAAAAAAGTATATTTGATTGATTCTGAATTTTATTAAAATGCATTTTCTTTCTTTTAAAAAACCCGCAATTACTTTTTGGGCAACCGAATATGTTCGGCTAATGGGACAAATGTTCTGTCATAGCCAATTTAAGTAAGTAAGTAAATGCGTGATTTTACGTTGCATTCATATATTTTCATTTACCAATTTGATTTCTTTAGTCCTGATTGGCGTAATTATTATCCAATTGTGATGGAAATGTTGCAAGTAAAGTCCAAATCGGCTTATATACTTATATCACTCATTTATAGATCACATAGGTTAGGTTTAAGTGACAGTCTGCCATCAGACTCACTTAGACGTTTTACAGGAAAAGAAGAATAAAGACGCCTTCTAGTTCCTACCCTTGGAGCATCCAGATCGCTTTAAAAAGCCCAATAGCTTGCGAATGTTCATATCTGCTAATTCACACAGATTCTCAAAGAAATGAGACCCTAAAGTGGAACTCCTTCTGACTGCTAGTGTGCGGGACACACACACACAGAAGGTGTTCTATGATAAGCCGACTATATGAAAAATCCGCTATTACTTTTTGGGCAACCCAATATATTTGCCGATTTATTTGAGGTTTTATACCTTTCCTCTTTGAAGATAGAAACTTTAATTTCCGAATAGTTCTGTTTTTTTCAAGTAATTGCCATATCATTGTGTATCCCTTCCCTTATATGTGTAACATTGAGTGCAAAAAGTGTCTATCCAATCGCTTTATACCGATCCGCTATTAAAAGCATTCACTACAAATACATGAAACAGGGAGTGCATGTAAATAACCAACATAAATATGTGTACATACATACATAGCAACATACACACACAAGCATGAATTGCCATCAATTCGTAGTAAAAGTATACCTGAGTTTCTGGTTTGTCAAACTGTAGTTGTATTTATAAGGTTGAAACGTGTATGTGGATAAGCCTTAACTAAAGTTGGTAAAGCAGACCTTTCGGATATCATCTCCCTTATGGTTTAGAATTGTGGCACTATTTAGCGATGCGGATGAAAAGTTTGCCCTTGCTCCGTAGGGTGGGTGAAGAAATAACATTTGCAACGAAAATATAAGCCTTTTGCAAATGTGTGAAAGCCATTGTCATAACTGGTGCCCTTAATTGTTAACAAGGGCAGAGGAGTGGTATAAGCAGGGCTGCTGAGACAGAGTCCTCGAGTCGAAGAAAATTTCAACAAACCTGCGTTTACCCCAAAACGCGTACCGACTCTGGGGCGAACTCTTGTTATGGCTTTATATCCCTTTTACATGCAGTGGTTTTTCGCCCCACCCTATGTTACACCCAAAACTAAACACATTGTAACAACACGACGAACTTTGAAATTCAATAAAGCTCTTGTTTTGAGGTTTATTTTTAATTCGCTGGTGTTGAATAAATCTTTTTAATTTAAAAACTTCACTAACAGTTACAAATGTTATTTGGCCTTGTTGTCTCACTTGGCATAGTTGTTGGGCGAACTATTTGCAATGTCGACATGTGAACGTATGTCAGTGCAACATAAGGTCGTAGCGATTGTGGGTTGTATGCCGCCAAAAGGGATATATATATGGGCCAATCAGGACAATATATGGGTTTCCAAAAAGTAATTGCGGATTTTTCATATAGTCGGCGTTGAAAAATTTTTTCACAGCTTGTGACTCTGTAATTGCATTCTTTCATCAGTCAGTTATCAGCTGTTACTTTTAGCTTGCTTTAGAAAAAAAGTGTAAAAAAAGTATATTTGATTAAAGTTCATTCTAAGTTTTATTAAAAATGCATTTATTTTCTTTTAAAAAATCCGCAATTACTTTTTGGGCAAACCAATATTTGGGAGTAGAAAAACAAGTAAAAAGGTATAAAGTTCAGCCGGGATGAATCTTGTGAACCCACCACCATTGATTCTGCTAAAATATGGGAGCTATATCAGGTTATAGACCGATTTGGTCCATACTTAGCTCAGTTGTTGAGAGTCATAACAGAACACTTTGTGCAAAATTTCAGCCAAATCGGACAAACATTGCGGCTTCCATGGGCTAGAGAAATCAAATCGGGAGATTGGTTTATATGGGAGCTATATCAGGTTCTTGACCGGTTTGTTGAGAGTCACAACAGAACATTTTGTGCAAAATTTCAGCCTAATCGGACACAATTTGCATCCTCCATGGGCTAGAGAAATGAAATCTGGATTTCGGCTTATATGGGAGCTATATCAAGTTCTTGGCGGATTTGAACCGTACTTGGCATAGTCTTTGGAAGTCGTAATATTACACTAATAATTGAGGCTTCCAGGAGCTCAAGAAGTCAAATCGGGAGTTCAATGTATGTGGGAGCTATGGTTGCCCAAAAAGTAATTGCGGATTTTTCACATAGTCGGCGTTGACAAATTTTTTCAACGGCTTGTGACTCTGTAATTGGATTCTTTTTTCTGTCAGTTATCAGCTGTTACTTTTAGTTTGCTTTGCTGAAAAAAAGTGCGCGAAATTTTATTTACATTTGTTTGTTTGGCGTCAATTTTAATATGGGCCCACAAAGGAGCATTTTCGTCATATTTTACTTTATTATTTCCGTAAAGGAAAAAACGCGGAGCAGGTTGCTAAAAAGTTACGAGATGTGTATGGTGATAAAGCCTTAAAAGGAAGGCAGTGTCAAAATTGGTTTCGCAAATTCCGTTTTGGAGATTTTTCACTTAAAGATGAGTCACGTTCAGGTCGGCCAAATGAAGTTGATGGTGACCAAATCAAAGCATTAATCCAATTGGATCGTCATGTAACTGAGCGTGAGATAGGAGAGAAGATAAATATACCAAAATCAACCGTTCATTATCACATAAAAAGTCTTGGACTGGTGAAAAAGCTTGATATTTGGGTACCACATGTATTGAAAGAAATTCATTTAACAAACCGAATCAACGCTTGTGATATGCACCTTAAACGCAATGAATTCGATCCGTTTTTAAAACGAATCATAACTGGAGATGAAAAATGAATTGTTTACAACAAGGTTAGTCGAAAACGATCATGGTCCAAGCATGGTGAACCAGCTCAAACCACTTCAAAGACTGATATCCACCAAAAGAAGGTTATGCAGTCTGTTTGGTGCGATTGGAAGGGTGTGGTATATTTTGAGCTGCTTCCAAGGAACCAAACGATTAATTCGGATGTTTACTGTCAACAATTGGACAAATTGAATACAGCCATCAAGGAGAAGCGACCAGAATTGGTCAATCGTAAAGGTGTCATATTCCACCAGGACAACGCTAGACCGCACACATCTTTGGTCACTCGCCAAAAACTGAGTGAGCGTGGCTGGGAACTTTTGATGCATCCACCATATAGCCCTGACCTTGCACCATCAGACTACCATTTATTTCGATCTTTGCAGAACTCCTTAAATGGTAAAACTTTCGGCAATGATGAGGCTATAAAATCGCACTTGGTTCAGTTTTTTGCAGAAAAAGGCCAGAAGTTCTATGAGCATGGAATACTAAATTTGCCAGGAAGATGGCAAAAGGTTTTCGAACAAAATGGCAATTATATATTTGATTAAAGTTCATTCTAAGTTTTATTAAAAATGCATTTACTTTCTTTTAAAAAATCCGCAATTACTTTTTGGGCAACCAATATATCAGGTTCTTAACCAATTTGAAAGTCATAAAACAACACTCTTTGAAATTTGAAACGGCTAGAGCTGAGGTGTTAACGAAAAGATGTGCAAAATGAGGGCCCTCGGTTGTCCGAGCGCCTTTTGACAGGCTCCTAAAGTGAAAAATTGTTTGCGTTTTATTGAATAGTGCTCAAAAATCTCCACAACAAGTAAAAAGGCGTTAAGTTCAGCCGGGCCGAACTTTGGATATCCACCACCTCGGGTAAATATGTAAACCATCTTTCATCAAAATTCGGTGAAAATTTCATACCTTATGTCCCAAATCAGTTATATCAAAATAAGTTCCGATTTGGACCATATACTAATAAGTACACTAGCTATATCTAAAAATAAACCGATCTGAACTATATACGACATGGATGTCAAAAAACCTAACATAAGTTACTGTGTCAAATTTCAGTGCAATCGGATTATAAATGCGCCTTTTATGGGGCCAAGACTTTAAATCGAGATATCGGTCTACATGGCAGATATATCCAAATCTGGACCGATCTGAGCCAAATTGACAAAGGATGTCGATGGGCCTAATATAACTCACTGTCCCAAATTTCAGCAACATCGGATGTTAAATGTGGTTTTTATTTGCCTACGACCCTAAATCGGAGGATCGGTCTATATGGCAGCTATATCCAAATCTGGACCGATCTGGCCCAAATTGGCGGAGGCTGTCGAAGGGTCTAACAAAAGTAACTGTTTCAAATTTTAGCAAAATCGGATAATAAATGTGGCTTTTATGGGCCAAAGACCCTAAATCGTCGGATCGGTCTATATGACGGCTATATCAAGATATAGTCCGATATAGCTCATCTTCGAACTTAACCTGCTTATGGACAAAAAAAAAAAACTATATGCAAAATTTCAGCTCAATATCTCTATTTGTGAAGACTGTAGCGTGATTTCAACAGACAGACGGACGGACATGTCTAGATCGTCTTAGATTTTTACGCTGATCAAGAGTATATATACTTTATAGGGTCGGAAATGGATATTTCGATGTGTTGCAAACGGAATGACAAAATGAATATACCCCCATCCTTCGGTGGTGGGTATAAAAAAGACCGCTTGAGGTCTACATTATCTCCACTATCCGAACATCTCAAAATTTTGCACTACGCTTTCCACGTGCTTAGTGAGAATCAGATTTTGAAATATCTTCCACATTTCGTCCGATTTGTGCTAATTTAACAACAATGTCTTCTTTTATGACTTCCACTACGTGTATGGAATTTGCTGGATATCGGGTCAGATTTATAAAGTTTAGTTTAGGTTAAGTTTAAGTGTCAGTCTGCCATCAGACTCACTTAGATGTTTTCGTCCATTGTGATGCCACAGAAATAGAGAAAGGAAAGATGCCTTCTTGTTACTACCGTTGAACCATTCAGATCGCTCTAAAAAGCCCAACAGCTTTGCGAATATTCACATCCGCTAAATCAGACAGGTTCTCAAAGAAATGAGAACCTTAAGTGGAACTCTTTCTGACTGCTAGTGCGGGACACACACACAGAATGTGTTCTTTAGTCTCTTCTTCCTCGATGTACTCACTGCTTTTGCAAAAGTCGTTGTTGGCAACCTTCAGGCTGATAGCATGTTTTCCGATTAGACAGTGACCTGCCATGACGGACGCAATGACTGAGACGTCTGTTCTAGCCAATGACAGCAAAGCGGTAGACCTCTCTAAATCTATTGGTTGCCCAAAAAGTAATTGCGGATTTTTTAAAGGAAGGTAAATGCATTTTTAATAAAACTTAGAATGAACTTTAATCAAATATACTTTTTTTACACTTTTTTTTTTAAAGCAAGCTAAAAGTAACAGCTGATAACTGACAGAAGAAAGAATGCAATTACAGAGTCACAAGCTGTGAAAAAATTTGTCAACGCCGACTATATGAAAAATCCGCAATTACTTTTTGGGCAACTCAATAGATTATGCCACATTGTTTTAACCATCTATCATTCGATGTCCTTCGGCCTGGTTCTGAAAACTTAGCTTACATGCCGCTAGAGGCATACCCACAGATTCCAATATCCCTAGAATGTGTGAGGTAGTTTCTAGTCTCGCAAGCTCGTCTGCTTTAGAATTCCCTGGGATATTTCTGTGGCCCGGCACCCAGAACAGTTGAATTTTGAACTGTTCAGCCATCTCGTTGAGAGATCTGCGACATTCAAGGGCGGTTTTTTTGTTCAGAGAAGATATTTATGCCCATCGCCGTAATGACATTATAACTTAGCCATTCCACCACTTCTTAAATGCAAGGATCTCTGCTTGATACACACTGCAGTGGTCGGGTACCCTTTTCTATATGACCAGTTCTAGATCTGTAGAGTACACCCCAAAGCCCACCCGGTCGTTTAGTTTTGAACCATCCGTTTAGAAGCCTTTGTAACTTCTGTTACCAGGGATATCGTAGCTCCAATAGGTGCTAATAGGAATAGTTGTACAGTACTTTTTATCAGATTTACCAATAGCTCCAACATAAATTTTCATCTGTCTGGGAAAATCCAGCATAATCGTTTTCAAGCATAGATATAAAGGCCATATCGTGATATCGCCCAAATTACACATAGGGGAAAATGTAGGGTGTTTTATAAAAGGCGCCATCCATTTTTTGCTCTACCTTACATAGTTTATTCTATATTAGCTGCAATAAAATTTTGTTGCAAGTTTTCCACTCAGTTATCTATTAGACCCATTCCAACTGCTTTAAATTTTTCACTCATTTTCGCAGTTCTCTGCCCACATAGTTGGTTATCAATAAAAACTTTTCGATTAATTTGTTAAATTTTGTTCTTTTGTATCATTATCATATTTTGACCCAATTTATTTGTTGTTAAGTAGCTGCATCTAAAAAAAATACAAAATTGTTGTTAACACGAGCTGAAGAGTAGTTATCATCAAGTGTTCACTACTACCACAACACACACGCATACAAAATACAAAGAAAAAACATGCATTTTATTACTTTATATATCTTTAATTAATTGCAACCAGAGTTATTTACAACTACCTCAAAAAAAACCAATTCTGCATTGGTTTCATGTGTTTCATGCTGCGCTACGGCTGCAGCTGGAGCTGCGGCCATTGGCAACTACTCCAGCTTCTGTTCTTGCTTCACCAAGCACTTGACTCTATTTCCTACATATTTTTTTTCTGCATAAACAGCCAGCGTTTAATGGCTGTTATTGAATTGTTGTTAAGAGCTGGTGTTGATGCACTTAATACAAATGTAGTGGAAAACTTGCTTATGAAATATGGCAAAAAAAACTTGCGGTTATGTGGTGGTTGAGTAGGGGATTTTTTTTTGTTGCAAGTTTTGATCCATGCTACGTTTGATATCTAGGACGCTGATTTGAAATAATGTTATATTTTAATTAAACATTTTCAAGTTGATCTAAGGGCCTAGAGGAACTAAAAACTTTTTCATTGATAAAATTAAAAAAGGAAAAATAAACACAAGCAACAAGGCAGGTAGGCAGAAAAACGGATAGACAGACAGGCAGGCAGACGAGCAGAAAAACGAATAGACGGACAGACAGAAGCACGAACGAACAGACCTACAGACAGACGGTCAGACAGCAGGACAGACAAACACATAGACAGAGAGACAGACGGATATTGCTAAATCGAATCAAATTGACGGAGGATGTCGGAGGTCCTAAGACAGCGCACTGTCCCAAATTTCAGCAAAATCGGATAATAAATGCAGCTTTTATGGGTCTAAGACCTTAAATCGGAGGATCGGTCTATATGGCAGCTATATCCAAATCTGAACCGATCTGAGCCAAATTGACGGAGGATGTTAAAGGGCCTAACACAACTCACCGTCCCAAATTTCAGCAAAATCGGATAATAAATGTGGTTTTTATGGGCCTAAGACCTTAAATCGGAGGATCGGTCTATATGGCAGCTATATCCAAATCTGAATCGATCTAAACCATATTAACGGAGGATGTTAAAGGGCCTAACACAACTCACCGTCCCAAATTTCAGCAAAATCGGATAATAAATGCAGCTTTTATGGGCCTATGACCCTAAATCGGAGGATCGGTCTATATGGCAGCTATATCCAAATCTGGACCGATCTGAGCCAAATTAATAAGGACGTTGAAGGGCCCAACACAACTCACTGTCCAAAATTTCAGCAAAATCGGATAATAAATGTGGCTTTTATGGGCCTAAAACCTTAAATCGGAAGATCGGTCTATATGGCAGCTATATCCAAATCTGGACCGATCGGAGCCATATTGACGGAGGATGTCAGAGGTCCTAAGACAGCGCACTGTCTGAAACTTCAGCAAAATCGTATAATAAATGCAGCTTTTATGGGCCTATGACCCTAAATCGAAGGATCGGTCTATATGGCAGCTATATCCAAATCTTGACCGATCTGAGCCAAATTAATGAAGGAAGTTGAAGGGCCCAACACAACTCACCGTCCCAAATTTCAGCAAAATCGGATAATAAATGTGTTTTTTATTGGCCTAAGACCCTAAATCGGCGGATCGGTCTATATGGGGGCTATATCAAGATATAGTCCGATATAGCCTATCTTCGAACTTAACCTGCTTAGAGACAAAAAAAGAATCTGTGCAAAGTTTCAACTCCATATCTCTATTTTTGAAGACTGTAGTGTGATTTCAACAGACAGACGGACGGACATGTCTATATCGTCTTAGATTTTTACGCTGATCAAGAATATGTAAACTTTATAGGGTCGGAAATGGATATTTCGATGTGTTGCAAACAGAATGACAAAATGAATATACCCCCATCCGTCGGTGGTGGGTATAAAAATAGTTCTGAGCCAATCGTCTTACTAAGCTCTTCTCATTCTTAGCGTTTCAAACAGAAGCACAAAATTATAATACCCCGTGGAGGCCACCTTGGCGTAGAGGTTGGTATGTTCGACTATGTCGACAAACGCCTAGATTCAAATCGCGTAGTGATAATCAGAAAAGAATTTTCGCGGTGGTTCTCCCCTTACAAATGCTGGCCACATTTGTAAGGTATCCAGCCACTTCTCTAAGAAGTGGTGTCTCTAAGCGGCACATCTTTCGGACTCGGCATACAAAGGAGGCCCGATTTCATTGAGCTTAAAACTTGAATAGGACTGCACTCTTCTCACATTGATATGTGATAAGATCGTAGATAGGGGACACCAAGCTCATTAAGAAAGAAATCTGATGGACACCAGGTTAGGTTAGGTATAGGTGGCAGTCTTTTACAGACTCACTACGACAATTTTCGTCCATTGTGATACCACATTAGCAACATACCAAGGTATCTAGTGGGAATCGAACCCACGACCCCTGCACTGGCAATCCGGACACGCTACCAACTTGGCTTTCTGGCCTTACGTCCTTTCTACTCAAAACCATGGAACGCATTGCGGACTCCATGATTCAGAGAAGGACATCCAGCGAACTGCTTAAAAATACAAACAGCATGTCTGTGTCAAGGGAAGACTGCTGGTGGAGATTGCTCTGCTAGGGATTGTGCATAAAATAGAAGAATCCTTCGACGGCAAAACGTACACATTGGCAATAATGTGCGGACCGACACATTGATCCAATCGCTAGACTAATAGACCGGGTGAACCGGGCCCTTATAGACGGTATAAATCATATGCTAAGGAACAGGTGGATAAATTGCCGGTCCCATGACATAATTATAAGGGAGAAAGTGGCACAGGGCACGCCACAGGGGGGCATTTTATCGCCACTACTGAGGAGGAATTTGAACCCGTCTGCTATGCAGACGATGTTATAATACTTCTTAGGGTTAAGGATCCGAACCAGCTCTGTAGAAGGGCCGAAAGGG
This sequence comes from Stomoxys calcitrans, assembly GCF_963082655.1. Taxonomy (NCBI): domain Eukaryota; kingdom Metazoa; phylum Arthropoda; class Insecta; order Diptera; family Muscidae; genus Stomoxys; species Stomoxys calcitrans. The sequence goes on from NC_081553.1 coordinate 212,253,080, forward strand.
CCTTGTATATGTCTGATCTATACCCAGGGGTCTTAATGTTAACCCAGAGAAGACAGAAATGTGCCTGTTCACGACGAAGACGAAGATGGGCCAATTTGATGCACCACGTTTCCTCAATAAAACGATTTCGATATCTGACAAGGTCAAATACTAAGGAGTGAAACTTAATTGGGAGTGTCACATTCAGGAGCGTTCTGAGAAGGCTCACATATGTTGGGCACTATGTAGACGGGCCGTAGGCTCGAAATGGGACCTGAATCCGTTGATAGTCCACTGGATCTGCTGAAGCGTGATTAGACCAATACTTACTAACGCCCCAGTAGCTTGTCGGACTGATATGGAGAAAAAGTGCAACGTTAGAACCATACAACAAGTTCAGAGAACATGTTGTCTTGGCATAGGCGGGGCGATGAGGACCACGTCCACTAGAAAACTGGAGACTATTCTAGAGATCCGATCCATTGATATACAGATTAAGTGTGAGGCCACTACGGCTATGAGACTTAAAGCGATGGGAGAATGGATTGAGGATGGGAGCAGCTCATACCATCGCGGTATAATCGAGGCGACGATAGGAAACCTGAAAGGGAAGAGGTTTCCCATCGGATACCTGAGATGAACCTAGAAGTCGAGTGCGAGGCACTGCTGCCATCGGCACAGTCTTGGATTGACGGAACCCTAGTATTGCCTTGTGGAAGATCATGTTACACGGATGGATCAAAGCTAGAGGACAGAGTGGGCCTGTGGATTGTGGATGGGAGCAGCTCATACCATCGCTGTATATATGAGGCGACGATTGGAAACTTGGAAGGAATGGATGAGGTTTCCGTTCGGATACCTGAGACGTCACTAGAGGTCGGGTGCGAAGCACTGCTACTATCGGCACTGTCTTGGTCTAACGGAACCCTAGTATTGCCATCTGGAAGGTTATGTTACACCGATGGATCAAAGCTAGAGGACAGAGTGGGCCTGGGGGTCTACATTGAGGGACTGCGTTCTGTTTTAGACTGCCTGACCATAATACCGTCCCATAGGCGGAGATCCGGGCGATCATAGATTGCCTGAGTTGGTGTGATACCAACGCGATGACGTCGAGTGTGAACATCTTTACGGACAGTAAAATGGCCATAATGGCAATAACAACCAGGACGGTAAGGTCACGAACAGTCTTGGAGTGTAATTGCAAATTTTTCCTATGAACATTCCACTAAGGAACAGGGGCAAACTTCTCATATATCAATGAGTGCAGGCCGATTCAAGTTTAAACTCAATGATAAGGTGCCTCCTTTTGATGGCCGAGTTCAGGCGGCGTGCCGCAGTGCGATACCTCTTTGGAGAAAAGTTTTACATGGCATAGTACACAAATTTTGCCAGCTTTAGGAAGGGAAAACCACCTCAAACAATTTTTTTTGGTGATCTCGTTAAGATTCGAACCCAGGCGTTCAGCGTCATTGATGGATACGCTAACTTCTGCGCAACAGTGGCCACCAGTCTTGGAGTGTAAGAAGGAGATTAACGCCTTCTCTGAGGATGTCACAATCCCCATCGTTTGGTTGCCGGGCCATAGCGGAGTAAGGGGGAATGAAAGGGCAGACGATTTGACAGTGAAGGCCAAAGAACTGTCGTCGATAAACTTGGTTAATCCGAAGCCTTTTGGGTTGACGCAGTCCGATTTAATGGCGTGGCCGACGATTGCGCATGTAACACTGTCGAACAGCGAAACAGTCGTTAGGACGGCGAAAATCCTATGGTGTGATACGAATCGTTAGAGGACGAGGCTATCACTGAAAGCAAGTAAGAAGGATGTCAGAATAGCTTTTCGTGTCATACCGGGATACATAGGACTACGAGCTCACTTAAGCTAGGTCGGTGCGGCAAGTGATAGCATGTGTAGGGCAATCAAGGGATGCGTGGAGTGGTGTGGTACTAATGCGAGGTTGTCGAGAGTGATCGTCTTTATGGACAGTAAAATGATAAGGACACGAACAGTCTTGGAGTGTATGAAGGAGATGAACCATGAACCAACTTATGGCAGTGGTATGGAAAACAGTTTTGTAGGTAGCACGAAATTCCAAACTTAAAATTTTCTTTTTATACCCTCCACCATAGGATGAGGGTATACTAATTTCGTCATTCTGTTTGTAACTCTTCGATCTGTTCGTCAAATACCCCATATATTGGGTTGCCCAAAAAGTAATTGCGTTGACAAATTTTTTCACAGCTTGTGACTCTGTAATTGCATTCTTTCTTCTGTCAGTTATCAGCTGTTACTTTTAGCTTGCTTTAGAAAAAAAGTGTAAAAAAAGTATATTTGATTAAAGTTCATTCTAAGTTTTATTAAAAATGCATTTACTTTCTTTTAAAAAATCCGCAATTACTTTTTGGGCAACCCAATAGTATAAGCACGCTAACTTTCGGAGGAGGTCGGTTGGGATTTTAAATGGGTTATATGGGTCCATGTTTAGATATAGCTGCCATATAAGCCGATCTGGGATCTTAACTTCTTGAGTCACTAGAGGATGCAATTCTTATCCGATGTGACTCAAAATTTGCAGGAGGTGTTTTGTTATGATTTCAAATAACTGTGCCAATTATGGTTCAAATTGGTCTATGACCTCATATAACTGCCATATAAACTGATCTGACGGGTCTTGACTTATTGGGCCTCAAGAGGGCTTAATTACTAACCGATTTGGCTGAAATTTAGCATGATGCGTTTTGTTATGACTTCCAACAACTGTGCCAAATTTGGTTAAAGCAGTCTATAACCTGATATAGCTGCAATATAAACCGATCTGGGATCTTTACTTTTTGAGCTTTTAGAGGGCGCAATTCCTATCCGATTAGGCTGAAAGTTGGCATGACGTGTTTCCTAATGACTTCCAACAACTGTGCTAAGTATGTTTCAAATCGGTCCATAACCTCATATAGCTGCCATATAAACCGATCTGGGCCCTTGACTTCTGGAGCCTTTAGAGGGGGCAATATCTATCTCATTTGGCTGAAATTTGACATGACGTGTTTCGTTATGAATTCCAACAACTGTGGTAAGTATGGTTCGAATCGGCCCATAAGCTGATATAGTTGTCATATAAACCGATCTGGGCCCTTGACTTCTTGAGCCTCTAGAGGGCCTAATTATCATCGGATTTGGCTGAAATTTTGTACAACGGCTTCTGCCATGACCTCTAACATTTTTTGCTGAAATTTGAAACAGTAAGTAGTTTTAGGCCTCCCGACATCTGACCCAAATATGGATCAGATCGGACCATATTGGGATATAGCTGCTTTATAGACCGATTTTCCGATTAAGGGTCTAATGCACATAAAAACTTTATTTTTCATCCGCTGAAATTTGCTGAAATTTGAAACAGTAAGTAGGTTCAGGCCTCCTGGTATCTGACCCAAATATAGTTCAGATTGGACTATATTTAGATATGGCTGTCATATAGACCGATCTCCCGATTAGGGGTCTGAAGGCCGTAAAAGCTTTAGTTTATATCCGATTTTGCTGAAATTTGGAATAGTGCGCAGTCTTAAGCCTCCTAACATCCGACCCAAATATAGTACAGATCAGTAGTATATATAAGGGGGTTTTAGAACTTTGAGCATCGAGAGTATGAGTCATCGATGACGTCATAACCCCACCCCACCCCAAACCCCACCCCACCCCAAACCCCACCCCACCCCAAACCCCAAACCGCACCCCACCCCATTGATGACGTCATAACCGCACCCCACCCCACCCCATTGATGAGGTGATAACCGCACCCAACCGCAGCCGATCGTAGCGCAGGTGGCGACCGCAGGGGGGTATGTGGTCAGATGGCGGGCCGCCGGTTGAAATGTGTGGACGGACATTAGGGCGCAGATCGCAGGGCGCAGATCGCAGATCGCAGGGCGCAGTGGCAGATTTCGATGATGACTCATCGCCCGTCATAACCCCACCCCACCCCAAACCCCACCCCACCCCAAACCCCAAACCGCACCCCACCCCATTGATGACGTCATAACCGCACCCCACCCCACCCCATTGATGAGGTGATAACCGCACCCAACCGCAGCCGATCGTAGCGCAGGTGGCGACCGCAGGGGGGTATGTGGTCAGATGGCGGGCCGCCGGTTGAAATGTGTGGACGGACATTAGGGCGCAGATCGCAGGGCGCAGATCGCAGATCGCAGGGCGCAGATCGCAGGGCGCAGTGGCAGATTTCGATGATGACTCATCGCCCAGAGTTGTGGTGAGGGTAGTTTAAAATTAGAATGATTATGCATGATTGTGTATGATTGTTAAGAATTGTGGTTTGAGTTGTTTATAATTAGAGTGGAGTGTGATAAGAAATGTGATTGGTATCGATAGTTATCCTGCAAAAAAAGAATTGTGGTTGGTACCGAGAGGTAACCTTTAACGCAATTTTTTGTATAAAAAGCTGAACAAATTGTTAGTAAACATGTAGTAGCAATTTGATTTTCAACTCAAAATTTAAGAAAATATTTATTATGGGATCAAACTTAAAGGAAATATCGGAGCAGGCTTCTTTCAAGAAGACTATTTTGTCCATTAACAACATGCCTTTCGATGAGTACTTCATCATACATCAAGCTGAAAGGAAGATGACTAAATTTGGCATGCGCTTGATGATTGAATTAAGTGATCATATTATGTTCCTGCCGGAGAAGTTTAATAATATTAATGATGAGGCCATGGCTGATCTTAATAGTGGAGTCTTATCAATTAAAAAGGAAAAAATTAGCGAAACTAATTATAAATTAGTATTTGAATCAATAATTTAATATTTTTTATATATAATAAAGAGAAAAAAAAATCTTTTTAATTTATGTATATTTAGTAGTTTATAAACTCTTATTATTTATTTTTTAATTTAGTTTATTTAAAAAGAAAAGCCCAAGGAAATTTAACCCCAACCAAAAATTTTTTTAATATATAATTTAGTTTAATTGAAAACCGAAAAAAAATCTTTTTAATTTATGTATATTTTTTTATTTAGTTGTTTATAAACTCTTATTATTTATTTTTTAATTTAGTTTATTTAAAAAGAAAAGCCCAAGGAAATTTAACCCCAACCAAAAATTTTTTTTTAATATATAATTTAGTTTAATTGAAAACCGAAAAAAAATCTTTTTAATTTATGTATATTTTTTTATTTAGTTGTTTATAAACTCTTATTATTTATTTTTTAATTTAGTTTATTTAAAAAGAAAAGATTTTGATTTTCACAACTTTTCTGATGAAGACTTGGAAAAATTCTTTGTATTTATATTAAAAAAATCTAAAACACACACATTCATTTTCATATAGAATTTTTATAGTGGTTAATATTTATTTTTCATGAGCTAAATTTAATTCATAAAAATGTTTCAGTGGTTAACATATATTTATAAAAAATATATATTTCCACAAAACTCAGAATTTTTATAGTGGTTAATATTTATTTTTCATGAGCTAAATTTAATTCATAAAAATGTTTCAGTGGTTAACATATATTTATAAAAAATATATATTTCCACAAAACTCAAAAGTTTTTATGGTAGGGTGTTATAGTGGTTAATATATATTTATAAAAATATACTGTACCACATATGCCTGCAACAGTTTTTGTACTAGGGTGTTATGTAAACATGTTTTCAGTGGATAACATATAATACCTGCTATGCTTACTCATAATTTAAAATTTCAATCATTGTGGTGAAGAAAATAACAAAGCTCAAACTCAAAAGTGTTGCGATAATAAAAATTGAAAAGTTTTCTGTTCTAGGATGATTTAGTGATTGACTTATATTTATAAATATTTGCTATACCACACATATTACTAAACGCAATTGCGGTAAAGGAAATTAAAAAAATTCAAGTTGAAATTAATAATTGGTTTCAAGTTTTTATGGTAGGGTGTTATGGTGGTTAATATATATTTATAAAATATACTGTACCACATATGCCTGCAACAGTTTTTGTACTAGGGTGTTATGTAAACATGTTTTCAGTGGATAACATATAATACCTGCTATGCTTACTCATAATTTAAAATTTCAATCATTTATATTTATAAATATTTGCTATACCACACATATTACTAAACGCAATTGCGGTAAAGGAAATTAAAAAAATTCAAGTTGAAGTTAATAATTGGTTTCACGTTTATATAATTCCACAAATGCCTGGTATGCTTTCTCATAATTTTAAATTTAAATCATGGTGGTGAAGAAAATAACAAAGCTCAAACTCAAAAGTGCTGCTATAACATAAATTGAAAAGTTTTCTGTACTAGGGTGGTATAGTGGTTAACGTATGCAAATGCAATGCAACAATGTAAATGTGCCCATGAACATTCCATTAAGGAAGAGGGGCGAACAGGGTGGTTAACTTATATTTATTAATATTTGCTATACCACACATATTACTAAACCCAATTGCGGTAAAGGAAATTAAAAAAATTCAAGTTGAAGTTAAGAATTGATTACACTTTTATTGCAAAGAATGCGATAGTATAAATTGTAGAGTTTTTGTAATAGGATGTAACGATTATATTTAATTATACAACTACAAATATTTATATTTTCTATCGAGTTCAGCTTGCAGTCCCATGTATGAATTCCATGTGTTGTTTGTATAAATGAAGTATATACATTTTTATATATCCTTAATTCTTCAATCATCTCTTCAAAAAATTGTTTATGTTCCTTATCAATGTAGGAGTTGTATTCTTTTAATAGATATTTTATATTCGTTGATAATATCATTTTCTTTGAGAAGTTACCCCAACAAAATGAAAAAAGGAACTAATGTATACTTACATTACATAGCCTTATATATCCTAAATAAAGAAAAAACGATATGTTTTTATTTTATTTGCTTTATTTTAAAAAAACATTAATAAATTGACTTAATAAAATAACATTTTTTTCAGCACATCTATAATTAGGGTGTTGTTTATGATAACTACAAATTTTCATATGCAAATTATTTTTATAAAGATTACATATGTTTGAACAGTTAGCATCATCTAAATTTATTATATTTATATCTTCTTCTATTAATTGCTTTATCCATTTTTGTTTTTCACATCCTTTCACAAATATTGTTAGATTTTCTTGTTTTTTTATAAATTTATTTAAATAATCGTTAAATTCTTTAAAAATTATGTTACCATCATTCCATCTCAACCCATGAAAATGTTTCGTAAGCCAGTTATTTGTAATCTTTTCCTTTAATGATAAGGAAGAAAATTTGCAAGGGGGGTATATAATAAACTTTTTAATTGTCTGATTATGTTCAAAAATACAAATTTCCTTCGCAATAAATTTATTATTTAAGAAAAAACCTTGAACATCTATAATTATGAAATTGTTTTTAGACATTTTTACTCATCGGTTGTTAAAATTACAATGATTGTTTTTAACTGTATTGTAAATATTTTTATAATTTTTAATTATTTTCGCAGCAGCTGCCTCTCCCTTTCTTTTATCCATATCATAGAATATACAATTACATGTATCTGGACCACATTGTGCGTTATCATTTGACCAAACACAGCAGTCATAGTGGTTACCAAATTTACTTTCTTTACATTTTAAACTATCCACAAATTCCAGATGAGATTTTATATTAATTAATTTATTTTTATCTTCTTCGGAATCGATATTGGTAAATGTTTTTAAAAAATTATATATTTCTTTAATCATATTGCTTTTTTTCTTATTCCGGTGAGAACTACTGTATACTCATGTGTAACGTTTGCAAATAATCATTAAGATCAAGCGTCCTGATATTTATACCATTTTCTTCCCTTTCAAATAATGGGTTAAATTCATTCGTACTTTGATTATATTTGTAATTATACTCAAATTTATTAGCATTATACTCAAAACAATAAATGTTGAGTTTGCGGTATGTGTAGTTACTGTAATAGCTACATATGAGTCTAATTTCTACATTTTCATATTTTAAGTTGAAATGACGGTAGAATACTGTAGAACTTTGAATGATCCCACCAATATTAGTTTCCTTTTCTATTAAGTCTTTTCTAAATACTTCAATGGCTTCATCAATAGTAAAAATTTTAGGTCTATCCGTTTGACTATTTCTCGGTGTTGTTGTTGTTGTTAGTGACTCATCGATTGTTGCATTATTTAATAATTGAATTGATAAATATACTCTTGCTCCTGTATTATTTGATAGTTTTATTCGAAATTCTATACGTTTACTAGTGTCACCATCAAAAATAGCATTTTGATTGGTATTATATCTATCATATTGATGATTTTGATTACATCTATTGTAAGGTATTGGATAGTATTGTTGTTGTTGTTGTTGAATACTAGGATATATTCTATATATGATAATTAAAACAACAACGTATATTAATTTATTTAAATACATACTACTATTCAATTCAATGTATATAAGAGAACTAATTGCTGTTTTCTAACTTATTTCCATTTTATATGTTTGAGTATAGTTCTCAATATCAGTTATTACAATATTTTCTAAATGTTTTTTGAGATCTTGAACTCGAACTTTCTCAATTTCACCATTACTTAAAATTCGTTCTTGTTCAATTTCACGATATTCAAAACAACTTATTTTTAGTTGACGTAACATGTAGTTACTATCATAAGTACAACGGATTGGTATATTTAAATCTTCATATTGTAAATTAAAATGACGATAAAAAGGTTCTGCAGCATCCAGTATACCACCAATATCTGCTTCTTTTGTAATTAACCTTTTGCGAAATGCTTCTATAGCTTCATCGACAGTAAAATATTTTTCTTCACTTTCTATAGGAATTATTGTAGTGGTGCTAGTTGATAAGTCTGCATCATCTGTTTCATTTTTTATATAAAAATCATCTCTGTTTTCTAATATTTCACTTTCTTTCATCATAACAAATGAAATATTTACTTTAAGAATATCTTTGTTTGGTAGTGTTAAATTAAATTCAACGGTTTTTGAATTTAAGTCGATTGTAGGATCAGATGTAATGGATAACGCTGAATCAGTTGTGGAATCAAATACAACTGGCAATGATAATGAATTATGAATTGTTACATGAAGTATAACAAAACAAAGTAATACCCAATATAATTTCATTATGTTAATTTATTATTTTCTTATATCTACACTATTGGAGGTGTGTTGGAGAGATACTAATTAATGTAGTATAAATACCCAACCTTATATATTCTATAAATGTAAAGCAAACACGAAATAAAAATTCTCTTTCTCTTCTCGACATTAATTCTCCCTCTCCCTCTTTATATTTATAATAATTCTACCTCTCCCTCTCCCTCTTTATATTTAAACAATAATTCTACCTCTCCCTCTTTACATTTAAACAACTCACCTATATATTAATTTTACATTATTAATAAAAAAAATCATTTTGTTTGTGTTTGTTTTTGCTTTTTATTTATTTTATGATTTCTATAGATAAAAAATATAGTTACATTTACAATAATTTTCTTACTTCATTTGTTAGAGGTATATATTCAAACATTTTATCATGAATAATTAAACAGTATAGAGATGTGTTCGGTGATATATTTTTAGATGTTTCCAATTCAATTCGTATATCGATGGGGCCAGTTTTTACTGTTTCATTTTGATGTGTTACATCAAGAACAATAATCGGTGCTTCACCCTTGAATTTTTCGCGCGTTAATAGAGGTTGCGGTTCACGTGTATAATAGCTTTGTTGAAATTTTATATACATATCATAAAGTAGGGCGAAACGGTTCCTATCAAACTTGAGGTTAAGATCATCATATGGATATGTATCAGAATTCAAATGAACCTTAATGTTTGTTATATCACAGTGAATAAATTTTTTTTCACTACTTTTGAATCCTAAAAGAAGAAAACGTGGTCGCTCATTTTCATTTGCAAGCTTAACATTCCATAAAACTTTTGTATTCGATGGAACTGCAGGATAATAATACATATCCCATGTTCTAAATGATAAATTTAGTGGTTGACGGTTATTAATTACTTTAAGCATTTGCAGCTTGTATACATCAGCAAGTTGAATATGTGGAACTTTCCATGTAATATTTAAAATTGATAGTTTACAGGTTTCACTGGAAATGATAGATTTCAATACATTCGTATCATCTTTTGATCGCAATAAAATTAATTCATGTTTAGCATTAACTATAATTTTATCAAAATCTTCAGCAAATCCAAGAAGCATTTTCAGTGGAACACAAAAATTAAAATATCCACTCACAAGAGTAAGATCATCTGTATTAAATGGAGCCCATCCTGCGTTGACTAGATTTCGACTTTCGCTTTCATTTAATGATACATAATTTTTTATTTCTGTTGCTATACCCAAATGACGTGTACGATCAATTTCTATACCATTAAGTTCATATCTTATCTCATCAAATAAGTGTGCTATGCAATTGTTTAATAACTTTATCGATGCTGATACTGTAGAGTCCGCTTTTGTTGCAAAACCTTCAATGTATAAAAAACTCTCACCAGGAACGACATACAGGTCTTGGTTTTGAATGGAAATCCTAATTTCATCATTATTTTGAAATGATTGTAAATATGATATATAGCTGTGATACTCCTTTCTTATTATAGCATTATCAAATTGTGGTTTTTGTAAAACATTAATAATGTTACTCATTTTTAAACTCAACCCTTTATTATTTTAGTGTGAAACCCAAACTTTCCAGGAACTCTTGGTTAGTTTTACTTAAAATATTTCTCTTTTTCCTTTTTAATCCTTTATGTTTCCTGTTGTGGTGATGTGATATTTTAGTTGTGTATCCCTTCAAAGTTGATGGTTGAGTGATTGTTATATCCGCAAATACCTCCTTTTTGTTAAATATTATCATTCTTTAGATGGTTTCAAGTGTAATCTAATTGAAATTTTTTCCCCACGAAAGTTTATCAATTTTCCAGATTGATCAACAACTTTCAAAACAATGGTATTTATTGTGTTTGTATTAACAGGTAGATATATAACGTTAGTAGGATTTTCCGTGATTTTATATCCTGGGCTAACGACGAGTGAAAACTGATGAAGAGTGTGCGCTGACTTGTTGTTTATATAGGATCCTGTTACAATATTACACTCAATAACTATAGTGTTTACTTTTGTAATTTCTATCACTTTATCAGAATAGTGATCAACATTCGATTCAAGTACTCTTTTACTAAAACCTAATAATGAACCAATAGTGTTTTCTTTATCAAAATAAATTGGATCAAGCGTACTCTTCAGATATGTTTGAAGTGTATTGTAATTTGCTTTCATAATAAGATTTCCATTTTTTTTATTAAGCTTGCGATATTCATCCGTTATTAACTCAGATATATTCGAAAATTCATATGATCCAAGAGGAATAGTTATTTCATGTCCACCTATATGAAATTTATTGTTCTCTTCATCAACATTTGGTATTGAGTGATATGTATCAAAACTTATTAAACCGCAAACATAGCTTTGTTTCAAAATTATTGGTGGAAAGTAGTTGGCGACAAGTACTGATTTTTCATCATTTAAGGTTAATGTTATCGACATCTCTACGGTTGACGTTAGAATAAATGATTTATGTAATTGATTATTCTTTTATTGTGAAATATTATTAGCATTTATCCAAGAGTTATGCTCTGAAGAAAATCCTAACCATTTTACATAAAGTCTATTTCCTCTCCTTCTAATCACTTTTTCCACTAAATATGTGTGTGGAAATTTGGTTTTTGATAGCTCATATTCATAGAAACCACCTTCTATATCCCTTCCTTGATAGTCCTTAAGTATATATGTATTAGGATTTGTATTTTTAATAGATTTAACTGTAAATATTTCGGTAGTCCAATTTGGTGTATATCCTTTTTCAAAATGTTGTTTATATTTACTTATTCGCACATTATCATTGATTTTAAACTTTGGTCTTTTAAATACCTTGAGGTTGTTGTAGACTGAATCTAAAAGTGATTTCTCATTTAAGGAATTCACATCATTCGGCGACATTTTTATAGTTCGATGAAATGTGTTATTATATATATTAACTAGGTTTTTATATATATCAATCCATTTATAATTTCCACGAAAACTAAACTCTTTCCACATTTTTCCTTTCAGTGTTCTATTAAATCGTTCTATGATTGATGCTTTTAGAGTGCTGTATGTTGAATAATGATTTATATGATTTGTTTGCATAAGTTGAGAAAAATTGTTATTAAAAAACTCCTTTCCATCATCAGTTTGTAAATTTTTGGGTTTTCGACTACTTTGATTGAAAACTTTCTGCATAGCCTTTACTACACTTTGAGCTGTTTTATTTTTTATTGCTTCAACCCAAGCTTTTTTCGAGAATGTATCTATAACGGTTAAAAGATATCGATATCCGCTGTTAAAGTTCACATAACTACCCATTTCAACAAGATCCGCTTGCCACAAATCATCGATACCCTTCATAACCACTCGTCTCCTTCCAAAATTTTTTCGTGCTTGCTTGTGTAGTTCATTAACAATTTCTCTCTTATCCTGGTTAAGCTCCATATTGATGTTGTCGATTGAAGTAAAAATTGTTTTGTTTTGATGTTATATACCCTCTACTATATCTTATTTTTGATTTTAAATATTTAATTAAAATATTTATTTTTTCTAGTATATCCAATACTTTGAAAAAGAAAATCTTCGATGGAATCAAATCGGATATTTATTATTTTTAAAGTATCTTCAATAATTTTTTTCGTATCTTCAATATTATGATTTTTCAAAATATTCAAATTGGTACTCAAGTTGTTGTTAAATTGATCAATCACACTTTTTAGTTTAGTTAAATCACTGTTTATAGCTTCAATATGTTTTTTATTTTCTAGAACAATTTTTTCCACTTCAACCCATTTGAAAATATATTCTTTCATTTTTTCTATATGTATGTCTTCTTTTAGTTTGTTCTGTAATTCTTCGAATCTTCTAAGTATTTCATCTTGCTGATTTTTGATTTTATTTTCGATTTTATCTATTTTTTTTTTCAAAAATATTTTTGTTACAGCATCATCAGGATCAGAGGGAGCACTTAAATTAGTTATTTTCTTCCCATGAAAGTTTAAAGCATTGTTGTGAATAGTAATTCCAAGTGATCTACCTAAACTCAATTTTAGCATTGCATTGTTGACTTGGTTTTTACTTCCGCTCTCTCCAAATTTATTGATTGTATACATTTTTGATTTTTTTATTTAATAATATGTGCTTCTCGCAATTCTTCAACAATTGAAATAATTTCGTTTTTGTGATTGTTGTGACCAACACCTTCAGATGAAAGGAGCAATCTTAATCTGTCAACCAATTCGTTAGGGTCATCCCAATATATATAATTTGGTTTGTGATTGTCTAATGATTTCAAACTCAATCCATTACCTTTGGATATCCTATTTGAATTCACATCAAATAACCGTTTTATTATAAATTGATATTTATAAGCTTGAGTTCCCTTAATTTGTTCTCCTGGTGAATAATTTCTTTTATGAGCATTTGTTTTCATCAAAATATCCTTATATTGATTTAAATCCTTCTTTGTATAATGTTGAGGTTTAATGTGAAACATGAGTTGAAATAGTCCGGGAGACATTTTCCAAATAGATTCCCCAATTTGAATAGAGTTACATCCATTAAATTTTAATTGATTTTTTCCAAAATACATATTTCCATTTGTATCTATATGAAATCCATAAACTTTATCTAATTGTCTATTATCGATAAGTGTTTGTAGAACGTTGGGTAATGAAGATGCTACATTTATGTCTGATAGATTATCACTACTCAATTTTATTCGCTTTCTATCAATATTTAATTGCGTAACAGCTTTTCGTTTATTCAATTTTGATGAGATATCATTATTCAATTTTATACGTTTTCTATCAAGATTTAATTGTGAAACACCTTTCCGTTTATTCAAGTTTAATTGGTTGTTATTAATCAATTTTAAACGTTTTCTATCAGTATTTAATTGTGAGGGTCTTTTTCGTTTATTTATATTTATGATTTTGTTGTTAGTTAATTTTATACGTTTTTTATTAGTATTTAACTGAAATTCACATTTTCGTTTTGAAAATAGATGTGATTTTTTCATCCGCTTATTATCGTTATCGTCAAATAAACTGAGATTGTTATCATTAGATCGTTTTAATTTTTCTCTAAGCTCATTCCGATTCACTCCACATTTTTCTAGTGTATAATCTTTTCTCTTTAAATCAACTGGAATATTATAATTTTTTCTTATCCTTTTATTAGTGTTATTTTCATCTGATGAAAATTTTCGTTTTTGTGAAAATTTCTCTATATCCATCTGTTCTATTTCTGAATTATCTTCTTTATGTGTAGAATTTACTATATTCGGAAATATTGTTGATGAATGTTGATTATTATATCTTTCATTATCATTACTTGAGGTAATATCTCTCATTTGAAGTCCATTGCTAGACATATAGTCATCATCATCATTATAAATGTCTGATATAAAGCTATCATCATCATCATCATCATCCTTATTGTTTTTATCAAGTTTTCCATCGTCTTCATATTGTTTATTATAATCATAAATATTTTTATCATTATATTTATTAGAATACTGATTACTTTCTTTTTTGTTCTCATCTAGTTTTCCTATAATATCCTTCAAAGGTTTGGTTATTGGTTGAAATGTATCTTCTAATAGATTATCCCTATCTATTTGATTAAGTTTAATGTTTTTTAACTTTTCTTTCAATACTGCTCGTGTTTTTACAATTTCCTTCAACAAATTGTGTCTCTTCATGATTGGATAATTTATTTTTTATTTTTTTTGGTTATGTATCCATCTGCTTCCGATCTGCTTTACATCTGCTACCGATCTGCTTTATATCAGCTACCGATCTGCTTTATATCTGCTACCGATCTGCTTTCTTTCTGTCACCAATCTGCTCTCTATTCTGTTTATAATCTACATTATATCTGTTATCAATCTGATTTATATTATAACTGAATAAAACAATTGAATCCTTTGCGATATCGACCTTTATCAATGGGATCATCCTTGCTCACAATAAGAAATCCATATTTATCTTTCCAACATTCACTACAAAGCTTTAAAAAATCTTTAAATGTCATGTCACCCAAGACATGATCATTATATATATGTTTAATATTCATTTCATCTTGCTTAAATATGATAATCATGTTTGCATTATCACGTATTAAGTGTTTAGGAATCCTTGTATATGTTTGACATAAATAAAAACAATCAATGTGTTTATGTCTTCCCATACAAAAATAATCCCTTATAGTATTTTGTTTATCGCAAATTACATCATCAAATACCATTATAGAATGCATATTTGCTTTGGCTGGACTTATAACTTTTTCATTTTCAGAGAATGTGAATAGGTTTATTCCTTTGATTGGAGTAATCAATTTTTTTAAATATTGATATTTTGGTTGATATAAAGATTTAGAATATATATATATATTCCTGAATTTGAGGCCATTAGGGCTTTCTATGAGACTAATCATAACATTTGTTTTACCACAATTTGATGGGCCTACTATAAGGGCACGTATAGAATTTGGTAATAAAGTACTATGTACAATCCTTTTTTTCTGTGAACAGACATTATCAATGTTTTTCACAGCAATCTGTTTAGTTTGTTCTATTAAACGCATATTGCTAACTAAACTTTTTCAATATAAATTTAAGTATATATATACAAAAACTCTTATTTTCATTTAAATCGTGTACCCTATCACTACATAATCAAAAAAAAATTATGGTTATTAATTACAAGATTTATAATAAATGTAAACAGTCTGTTACTGGATTTGGATTGGTAAACAACTTAATTAATAATCTTCCATTTGAAGTGCATTTACCTGGATATCAATTTTGTGGACCAGGAACTAAGTTAGCACAACGTTTAGCACAAGGAGACAAAGGAATAAATTTATTGGATTCAGCTTGTAGAGAACACGATATTGCATACTCACAAAATAAAGATATTCATTCTCGTCATCAAGCTGATAAAGTTTTAATAGAAAAAGCTTGGCAAAGAGTTAAATCAACAGATAGCAATTGGAAAGAACGAGCAAACGCTTGGTTAGTAACAAACTTACTTAAAGCAAAAGTTAAATTCGGACTCGGTATGACAACAAAAAGAAAAATGAAGAAAAAGCAATGTAAGCAAAAATTATTTGCATCGACAGTTAAGAATACTTTAAAAGTATTAAAAGATAAGAAACCTAACAATATATATGATGCTGTAAAAATTGCAAAAAACGTTGTACATTCAAGTTTTAAAAATAAAAAGAAGAGTAATATTGGTGTACCAAGAGTCATTCGAGTACCAAAAATTGGTGGATTTCTACCAATAGTTCCAATTTTAACTGCGTTATCAGCCCTTGGAGGTTTAGCAACTGGAGGATCGGCTATTGTAAAAGCAGTTAAGGATATCAAAAATGGGAAAGAACAATTAGCTGAAGCTACTCGTCATAACAGATATATGGAATCAATTGCTATGGGAAAAGGATTATATCTTAAACCTTATAAAAAAGGATATGGACTTTACTATAAACCAGCTCCAAAAAACTTCTAAGTAGATTACCCAATCGACCATTGACGGATATCGATTTGGTTAAGTACTGCAAGCCATTGAAACACTTTAGAGGGGTTTTTATGCGTGACTCATTACCAAACAAACCACTACGACAAGAATGTGGAATAGTTAATTTAGATACAACTAATGGGCCAGGAACACATTGGGTTGCCTATTACAAAAATTACAACTATAAGGAATATTTTGATAGTTTTGGTAATTTACAACCACCGTTGGAAATTATTAATTATTTAAAACCACCTATCGAATACAATTATAAACAAAAACAAAAATTTAATACTTACAATTGTGGTCATTTATGTATACAATTTCTCTTTAATAAATATAATATCTTGTGAAAAAAACAAAACAAACAAAACCATTTTTTTCTTTTAATTATTTTTTTATTTTATAGTGTCCCCAAAATTGAGAATGGAATATCTAATTTATGTTTAAAATTCTTAAATTTAAGTATTTTATCTTTATCTGATGGCATTGTTGTCACCATCTTTTTACACTCACGTTTGTGTTTCTCTAGTCTACTACTTGAAGAAACATGAGTTAAGCAGGTGTTACAAAAATGAATCCTATTTTTATTCTTTGTTATAGAACTTCGCAACAATCTAAAAATATATATATTTTTTTAATAAATTAGTATTGTATTGTAATCAAAATAATATCTTATTATTTTTACCTTGATATATTTTTTATCCAGATGTAATGAAATTTATCATCCTCTTCTATTAGGAGAAGATTGATGTGAGTTGATTTCTCAGCTTCTGTAAAATAGTAAGGACCTATAATCTTAGCATCCTCTAAACCGAACACATTTATACTTATATCAGGATTCTGCAACTCAAAGACTCTGATTTTATTTATGGTAAGGGGAAATTCCATGTTTTCAAAATTTAATATTATATTATTTTCCAATGTTATAATGTGTGCCTTAATGTCCGTTACTTTGTAGTTGCTACATTTATGTGGTTTCTTTTCCTTTGGAAGTGGATTTAATGCTGATATTATTGCCCATTTAAAACAATAGACATCATTGTTTTGCACATTGATGCAAGCCTTTTTATTCCTTATTTTGGGAGGAAGATTTATGTATTGAGATCCTCTCAAACATGTATATTTGTTGATGTTGATCTCTAGATGTTTTATTTCGATTAAAGTCCATCCACTATCTCGTTCTTGGAATTCACTCATTTTTTTAATTATTTCATTACAATTTTCAATATAATGATTTAAAATTTCTTCCAGTGTACTTGAGGGAGATAGTACCAACATTTTTGTGTGATGTGTAAATAAACTAATTTCATCTTCCGCTTTCTCTTTCATCAAAATATAATTACAATGTAGTGTACAATTATATTTAATAGATTCATGCTTTTGCAACGCCTTTTGAATTATATTGATTACTTTTTCTTGAATTGATTTGAAAAAGTTTTCGGGTATCAAGTTATTGATCTCACTATTTTTTATTTTATAACTTTCTATTCGATTTTGAAAGCTAGATCCAAAGCAAGACACATCCTTATCTAACCATTTTACACACTTATCGATGTGTGTGTTAGTGCTGATATGATTCTTCCACTGATTTTTTGGAATAGCTAAATTGCAATTTTCACAGTATACCGTTTTTTCCTCTTTTTTTTCATTGTGGTCCATTGACTTCATATGCTTTAAAAGCTCTGGATAAGTACTAAAATTCTGATTACATTTCACACACTCAATTGAATGTTGTAAACGCAAATGACGATTCAAAGATTGATTATGTTCGTAAGTTTTCTCACAAATATTACATACAAATTCTCTCATTTTTATAACAATAATTTTGAATTTGATTAAATAAATGATTTTTAATATAATGATTACAATATGAAACCGTTTGCCCTTTTTATACGAAAACAAATATAATTTTTTACTCTTGTTCTTCCTGGGAAAAAATAGAACTACACTGACCACAATTATTTCATCACACTCCAGTGTGGTGGTCACACAACATTCAACATTAATCATAAACTCTCACACTCAAACCAAACTATAGCCTGCGGTCAGCAATCTACATCACCCACCCTCCAACACTAGTTGAAGTTGGGCGATGAGTCATCATCGAAATCTGCCACTGCGCCCTGCGATCTGCGCCCTGCGATCTGCGATCTGCGCCCTGCGATCTGCGCCCTAATGTCCGTCCACACATTTCAACCGGCGGCCCGCCATCTGACCACATACCCCCCTGCGGTCGCCACCTGCGCTACGATCGGCTGCGGTTGGGTGCGGTTATCACCTCATCAATGGGGTGGGGTGGGGTGCGGTTATGACGTCATCAATGGGGTGGGGTGCGGTTTGGGGTTTGGGGTGGGGTGGGGTTTGGGGTGGGGTGGGGTTATGACGTCATCGATGACTCATACTCTCGATGCTCAAAGTTCTAAAACCCCCTTATATATACTACTCAGATCGGACTATATTTAGTTATGGCTGTCATATAGACCGATCTCCAGATAAAGGGTCTGAAGCCCATATAAGCTTTATTTTTTTTCAGGTTTCGCCAAAATTTTAAACAGTGGGTAGTTTTACACCTCCCAACATAGGACCCAAATATGGGTTGTATCGGACAATATTTGGACATAGCTTCGAAACAGAGCGATCTGCCTATAGAGGGTCTGAAGCACATAAAGGCTTTATTATACCCTGCACCACCACTGTGGTTCAGGGCTTTATAGATTTGTGCATTTGTTTGCAACGCTAAGAAGGAAAAGAGCTAGACCCATCGATAAGTATACGGATTGGCTTAGATTCACTTCCACTTCACTTCGATTAAGCTACGTCCGTCTGTCTGTCTGTCCATGTCATCTTGTAATCAAGGTACAGGTCGCATTTGTTGTCCGATTTTCACAAAATTTTGCACAGGTGTTTTTTTTTGGTCCAAGAACAAACGCTATTGATTGTGAAAAAAAATCGGTCCAGATTTAGATATAGCTCCCATATATATCTTTCATCCGATGTGCCCTTTTAAAGCTGTAGAAGGCACAATTTTGCTCCGATCCTTACCAAATTTGACACGAAGTGTTTTTTTTAACGAAACAAAATGCTTGCAAATTATTTTGAAATCGGTTAAGACTTAGATATAGCTCCCTTATATATCTTTCATCCGATATGGACTTTTAAAACTGTAGGAGCTGCAATTTTGGTGCGATCTCTACCAAATGTGGCATGAAATGTTTCGTTTGAAGTCCCAATATGTGTGCAAAATTTCATCTAAATTGGTTCAGATTTAGATATAGCTCCCCATATATAATTTTCGTCCGATTTGACCTATAAAGGCTGTAGAAGGCACAATTTTGGACCGATCTCTACAAAATTTGGCACGAAGTGCTTTCTATGACGTCCTAATATGTGTGCAAAATTTTATCATAATCAGATCAGATTTATATATAGCTCCCGTGTATATCTTTCATCCGATATGCCCTTTTAAAGCTGTAGTAGCAACAATTTTGGTCCCATCTTTAAAAAATTTGGCATTGAGCATTTTATTCAATGTTCTCATATGAGTGCAAAGTAGCATAAAAATCGGTCCAGATTTAGATATAGCTCCCATATATATTTTTCATCCGATATGGCCTTTTAAGGCTGTAGAGCCATAATTTTGGTCCGATCTCTACAAAATTTTTCGTGAGATGGTTTAATTGACATCTCAAAACGTGTGCATCATCATTATTCGATATTTCAATAGGTATGCAAGACTAAAGTCAGATTATTGGGTTGCCCAAAAAGTAATTGCTGATTTTTCAATTCTGTCAGTTATAAGTGCTATCTATTAAAAGTATTACGTATACTCGGTGGTGTAGGGTATAATATAGTCGGCTTCGCCCGACTTTGCCTTTCCTTACTGGTTTTTATCCGATTTCGCTGAAATTTGTAATACAAAATTCAACAGTCCGTGTCAAATTTGGGTGCATAAGTTATCCAATTTTCACTAGATTGTGGCGAAAGGGGGTTTACATATACACCTGAGGTGGTGGGTATCCAAAGTACTGGCTTAGGTGTATGTCTATAATGGCATGGGGCAAATAAATAGCTCCTCCACTCCACTCCACTAGCCTCCACTTTTCAACCTAGTCTTACCTAAAGGGAATGTTTCATTAAAAATTGAAAAATGGATAGTCTTTAATGAAATTATAGTAAAAATGTTTAAAGTTACTCTTAAACCTTTTGGGCCTCCTCATAAGAGAAGCATTTTGCAGTGGATTTCGCTGTGACTGCGAATAGTGAGTGGTGCTAGATTCTTTAACATCAGTGCCTAGCATGTTGTAGATTAGACCATATTTGGATAAAGCTGCCTTCTTTTTGTTCGTAAATAGTTTATTTTCATCGAACTTTGATGGAATTTGAATGGTGGTGTGTATCCCCAAATTTGCCTGGTCATGCTTAATGCAGTTCCACTTGTCTTTATTTTTGTTTTGTTTGTGAACTTCATTCTAAGTTTTTGTTCTTTTGAAACTTCCTTTGAAATGCATGATTGTTACTAGCGATATTCAAATATTTTAATTAAAATGAAATATAAACTTACATGGCTCAGCACCCAACAATCATTTGAAAGAAAATCCTTTGTGTTTTTTTTTAATATTTGTTATCTGAGATCAAGGAGCCTTTACATCATAGCTCTTTGGCTGGTGTTCTTTCTTCACATCCATTAAATAATCTGTGAGTGAGAATAATGAAATGTGTATAAGTGTTGTGTATTCCCTTCCCAGACGTGGCACACACGCCCACAAACACATAGACACCTGACCTCTTAGGTCTTCATTCTCAAATGACAATATTTTGCATGTTAATTATGTTAAAATCAAAATCTACCTAAGGCTACTTGGGATAATTTTGTTTTTGTTATTGTTTATGCAAAGGGATGAGATGTTAATTAGGCAACCTTAAATTTAGCATGATTTTTGAATGAGGATATTCTTTTATGTTTACCAGCAAGTTTGTTGTTTTTCGGCCTGTCCTAAGAGGTTTTTTATGGTTCTCTCTTTCTCTCTCTCTCTGTTACTTTGGATGTTTAGCAGAAGATGAGGAAAAGGCAAATCAAAAATGAGTAAACTGACAGCCTTAAAAATCAACAACCAACCGAAAGCCTAAGGCAGTAGGTCTTACAAAAGTTTTACCGAAGTTGTGCAACTTAAACAATAAAATGTTCCTTAATTATCACGAAAATGTAAATTTTCCAATGGAGGATTAAAATCATTATCAGCGAACCATACTTGTGGCTTTTCCAAGGGTTTGACTTCAAATGAAATTAGAGCAAAAATTGAGTTTAGGATGATTTGGGGTGGAGTAAGATGGGGGATATACTGAGGCCATTTTTCAGAAAAGGTTAAGTTAAGTCCCGAAATGTTTAATGGTATAAAGGGTGGTGTTGTGACCCTTTTGCATTTAGCCTTGTGAAGCTGGACACTTTTTTTTTAAAAATTTATAAAAAAAAAATTGCGCATACGGAGGTTTCCAAACTAAACCACCAGGTGGGCTATGGGTTGTACTCTCAAGGTCTAGAACTGGTCATATCGAAAAGGTTACCTTACCACTGAAGTTTGTATCAAGCGGAGATCCTTGCAATTAAAGAAGTGGTAGAATGGCTAAGATATTGGGTTGCCCAAAAAGTAATTGCGGATTTTTCATATAGTCGGCGTTGACAAATTTTTTCACAGCTTGTGACTCTGTAATTGCATTCTTTCTTCTGTCAGTTATCAGCTGTTACTTTTACTTGTCATAACGACGATTGGCATTAATATCTTCTCAGACAGCCAGGCAGCCACTAAATCCCTGGAGAATGTATTTCTGAATACAGAAACCGACCTCGACTGTGGCAGATCTCTCAACGAGATGTCTGAACAGTTCAAAATTCATCTGTTCTGGGTGTCGGGCCACAAAGATATCCCAGGCAATTCTAAAGCGGACGAGCTTGCGAGACTATTAACTACCCTACACATTCCAGGGAAACTGGAAACTGTGGGTATGCCTCTAGCGACATGTAAGCTAAGTTTTCAGGACCTGGCCCGAAAGACAATGCATGAAAGATGGTCACAAAGTTGGGGCTGTGAGCATTCCAAAACTATATGGCCTAATATAGACTTGAAGAGGTCTACCGCTTTGCTGTCATTGGCTGGAACAGATGTCTCAGTCATTGTGTTCATCATGGCAGGTCTATGTCTAATCGGAAAACATGCAGACAGACCGAAGGTTGCCAGCAACGACTTTTGGAGAAGCTGTAAGGACATAGAAGAAGAAGAGACTATAGAACACCTGCTGTGTGTGTGCTAGAGATCATTCTATATGGCAGCTATTGGGTTGCCCAAAAAGTAATTGCGGATTTTTTAAAAGAAAGTAAACGCATTTTTAATAAAACTTAGAATGAACTTTAATCAAATATACTTTTTTTACACTTTTTTTCTAAAGCAAGCTAAAAGTAACAGCTGATAACTGACTGAAGAAAGAATGCAATTACAGAGTCACAAGCTGTGAAAAAATTTGTCAACGCCGACTATATGAAAAATCCGCAATTACTTTTTGGGCAACCCAATATGTTTAGTTAAAAAGTTCCACACAACGAATTGATACAGCTGGATTTGAAAGGGACAAAAACTATGCAGACAGACAGATGACCAATTGTACAGACGAACACTACTAAAACAAATTTAAAGTTGTTCTGAGGTGATGGACACACTTCATCACTACGGCAGTAGTAAGAGTTTACACCCTTATTCGTGTTTTAACAAAAATTATTGTAAAAATGTGAATCTTCTGTCCGAATTGCTTAAAAAAAAAACCTAATAATAAAATTCTTAGGTTGATCCCTTGGATGTCATGGCTGCACGTGTTATAAAGGTAGGCGTTTCAAAAAAACTTGTCTTTTATGGCATTAATAATAGTGGTGGATATTCAAACTTTTTTCCCGCCCTGTATAATGCATTTTTACTTGTTTTCAACCACTTTCCATCATAGTAAACGCCTACATAACCAATTAAAAATAATTTTTGACATTTTCCCAACCACTTACAGTTCTGTTTTTCATAGCACCTTGGATGTTGTGAAAATTTCCAAGGCAATATGTCCCATGCTTAGCTATATGTGCTTGCTAGACATATCATGTCTACTGTGCGGGATTTTCGTTGCCTCTTCAATTCATTTACATTAGTGAAGAACAAAGCCATGGTAATTAGGCTTGCTTTGTTAGTTAGTATTAGATATTCAAATCAAATCAATTTTTGTTTTTCTATAGAAAAATTCTTGTAGGCTGTCATATAGATAAACAAAATTGACAGCATTATCAAAAAGGTCAGGTGTGAAATACACGGAAAAAAACGAATAAAATATAGGCAGATAATCTGAAAAACTTTAAGTCTGAAAAGGTCTCAAGAAATCATGAAGACAAAAAGGGGTGAGTAGAGTTTTACGCCGAGCTATACCTAACTGGGAAGAAGCGGTAGATCCTTGTATCCGTTAAGGAGGCAGGGGTAGGTTTAAGTGG
Source organism: Stomoxys calcitrans (assembly GCF_963082655.1). Taxonomy (NCBI): domain Eukaryota; kingdom Metazoa; phylum Arthropoda; class Insecta; order Diptera; family Muscidae; genus Stomoxys; species Stomoxys calcitrans. The sequence goes on from NC_081553.1 coordinate 212,277,214, forward strand.
CCGTCCGCCATCACACTCACTAGGACGTTTTCTTCCATTCTGATATCAAAGGAAAAGGAGAAGTAAAATGATTTCTAGTTCAATGAGGAGGGACCTCTTTTTTTATAGGCGAGTCCGAACGGCTTGCCCCTGTGAGAGAAGTTGGGGAGAAGTTTTTTATACGAATTCTATGTCTGGCATAGTACCCTAAAAATGTCGCCAGCATTAGGAGGGGACAACTTCCGCTGACAATTTTTGTGATGTTCTCGCCAGGATACGATCGCAGGCAAAATTGGACAAAAAATTTGCCTTTTATGGGCCCAAGACCTTAAATCGAGGGATCGGTCTATATGGCAGCTATATCTAAATCTGAACCGATCTAGGCCAAATTAAAGAAGGGTGTCGGAGGACCTAACAGAACACACTGTACCAAATTTTGGCAATATCGGACAATAAATGCGCCTTTTATTGGCCTAAGACCCTACATCGGAGGATCGGTCTATATGGCAGCTATATCCAAATCTGGACAGATCTAGACCAAATTGACGAAGTATGTCAAAGGGCATAACACAACTCACTGCCTCAAATTTCAGCAAAATCGGATAATAAATGTGGCTTTTTTGCGCCTACGATCCTAAATCGGAAGATCGGTCTATATGGCAGCTATATCCAAATCTGGACCGATCTGGGCGAAATTGACGAAGGATATCAAAGGGCATAACACAACTCACTGTTTTAAATTTCAGTAAAATCGGATAATAAATGTGGCTTTTATGGGCCTTAGACCCTAAATCGGAGGATCGGTCTCTATGGCAGCTATATCCAAATCTGAACCGATCTGGGCGAAATTGACGAAGGATGTCGAAGGGCCAAACATAACTCACTGTCCCAAATTTCAGCAAAATCGGATAATAAATGTGGCTTTTTTGGGCCTACGATCCTAAATCGGCGGATCGGTCTATATGGGGGATATATGAAGATATAGTCTGTTATAGCCCATCTACGAACTTAACCTGTTTATGGACAAAAAAAAGACTCTGTGCAATATTTCTCATTTTTTCAATATCAATATCTATATCTCTATTTTTAAAGACTGTAGCGTGATTTCAACAGACAGACGGACAGACGGACGGACATGGCTAGATCGTCTTAGATTTTTACCCTGATCTAGAATATATATACCTTATAGGGTCGGAAATGGATATTTCGATGTGGTGCAAACGGTGGTGGGTATAATATGCAGAATTGTCGATTGGAGTGAAGATCAGCCAGAGGCATTGCAAGAGCTACGATGCATCCAGAAAGTGTCACAGTTTGGTGCAGTTTATGGGCTGGTGGCATCATTGGACCGTACTTCTTCAAGGTTGATGCGAATCGTAACGTAACTATGAATGATTAGCGCTACTGTGAGATGATGCCACATGCCACACAGCACGCGTAGCAATGGACTTATTAAGAGGAGATTACGATAAACGGGCAGGTCAATTTGAAGCCTAGATCGTGCGATTTAACGCCTTTAGACTATTTTATGTGGGTCATGTCCACACAGACAAGCTAATGCTTCAATTGAAGCATTGGAAGACAATATTGAGTGTTTTTACTCGTTTTTGTATTTCTTGATCTTAATCGTCATGACATTCTAAGTCGATAGATAAAAAATATATTTTTTGAAACTTTTCACCGACACTTTTTATGAATGCAGATCAATGGGTATTGCAAATGGGCCATATTGGTTCAGATTCGGCTATAGGTTCCATATCAACCGATCTTCAGATCTTACTATTTGAGATCTTAGGCCCCTGGAAGTTGAATTTGTTATCCGATTTGGCTGAATATCTAGCATTTAGTTGTTGTTGTGTCAGAGTGATGTGTTCTATCTTTAGTCTGCTTGATTCTGTTGAGTGTCCATATCCAGGAGCTCCGCGACTAAGATGGGGAACGTCCAGAAGGATTTGGATCTGAGACGAGTGGGTCTGGCAGGGCATTTAAACAGGTGACGTGTGTCATGTGGTCCCTGACCACAATTGGGACATACATCTGGCATGTTGGCATTAAAACTTGCTCTGCAGGATCTGCACCTGCCGGATCGTAATTGAGACAGAACTACTCTGGTTTGTCAGGGGAGGTCAATTTCTTCAGGTGCAATAGAAGGCGGTCGTTCTCCAAGGAGCACATTAACCCGGTTGCTATTCACCGCATCTGCAACCGTGTCTGCATGAATGTTGTCTAGGCACGCTTGATACGCCGCTTGATCTTCTTGTTCTCTCTGGAAGCGCTGGACCTCACTCTCTAGCAAATGTAGATCTACCTTAATGCTTCTGGTCAGTGAATATCTATGAAGGTGATGATTTGGATGGTCTCTGCGGTGACAGTCCGTAAGGTATTGTTTAGACAGCATGTAGTTATGTCTTCGCACGGGTAGGATCTTTGTCTCCTGATGGAGATGGTCCACATCAGAACTGAGGAGACAGCCCGTTGCGGTTCGAAAGGCGGCTTTCTGACAGTTCTGTATATTAATCCACTATGCGTCACAACGCTGACGGACCACAATGGTGCTGCATTTGTTTTTTTTTTTTTTTTTTGTATTATTTATAAATAAATAAATTGCTCATAAATCGCTTTTTTCCACTTAGTTGTTGCTATGATTTAAATTAATTGAATAAAAGTGGTTTGGTTCTTTTTCCTATTTTCTTTGGCTTTTCGGGATCTTCATTTTGACACGTGTATACTTATAATGAGATATTTTTGAGGAGCAAATTATGTCACTATGAGTAACCAAGTCTTATTATTGTAAATACTGGTATATTTCGTTGATTTTTTTGCCCTTCAGATTTTGATTAATTCGGTTAAGAGAGTTCATTAACCTGTCAACGATAAGCTATAATACCACAAGCATATTGATTTCCACATAACATATCCACATCATTTTATTTGTTGATATAAATGTGGATTATCTGCACATTTTCCATTTGAAGTCCCTTCATGAGTTGTTTGTATGTTATGTCCATTCCATTTCGAAGAAATTTGGTAAAAGAATTTTCCCTATATACTTCACACTTTTTATTGCTTTGCACAAGGCAAAACAAATCTAATTGGATTAGATGTTTTGCAAGTTTATTTATGTTTTGACTTTGGCAACAGTACCTTTTTTCTTCAGAATGTATGATTTTAAAATACTTTTGATAGTTTAACTATAGTGATGGCACCTTTTTTTTCTCAATAATCGTTGTTTTGTTCCTTTTAGGTTTTGAAATGTCAAAGCCCTTAAAAATGGTACTCATAGCCTGAACAGTGTACTGCAAAGTCGTGATGACCCACTAAGGACGAATGGGTTCAAAAATACCCATGAATAGAGATGTCTTAGAAAACTTCTAGCTCGAGTTAAGAAAGATGGATCCTTATGAAATTTGGATTGACGTTCTCACATGGCATATTTTTACGAGTATTTTTTTTATCGATTTTCTCCCACTGTGCCTTACTTGGCTTTCGAAAACAAACTTATTTTTTTAGAAAAATATTCGCTTTTAATGTTCCCTCTGAATATTTTGCTACAAAGTCTTGACGAGCTGATATCAAAAGTGTTCCATGTTGCGTATACGTTACGGCTTAAGTAATGAAAATTACACATACGCACCCCAGTTCGATGCATTGCATGTCTTTGGTATTGACTAAATATCGAAATATCCATTTCCCACCCTATAAAGTATATATATTCTTGATCAGCGTAAAAAATCTAAGACGATCTAGACATGTCCGTCCATCTCTCTGTTGAAATCACGCTACAGTCTTTAAAAATAGAGATATGGATTTGAAAGTTTGGAAGTATTTTTTTTTTTGATCACAGGCAGGTTAAAATCGAAGATGGGCTATATGGGACTAAAGTCTTGATATAGCCCCCATATAGACCGATCCTCCGATTTAGGGTCTTAGGCATATAAAAGTCACATTTGTTATCCGCTTTTGCTGAAATTAAGGACATTGATTGGTGTTAGGCTACTCGATATTTTTCTTCAGTTTGGCCTAGATCGGTTCAGACTTAGATATAGCTGCTTTATAGACCGATCTCTCGATTTAAGGTTTTGGGCCCGATGTCGCTGAAATTTGGCACAGTGAGTTGTGTTGGGACCCTCGACCACTTCTTGCACTTTGGCACAGATCGGCTCAGATTTGGATATAGCTGCCATATAGACCGATCACTCGATTTAAGTTCTATAGGCCCAAGAACTTAAATCGAGGTGCATTTATTGTCCGATTTCGCCGAAATTTGGGACAGTGAGTTGAATTAGGCCTTTTAACATTCTTTTACAATTTTGCTTAGATCGCTTCAGATTTGGACATAGCTGCCATATAGACCGATTTAAGGTTTTGGACTCATAAAATGCACATTTATTGTCCGATTTCGTCGAAATTTGGGACAGTTAGTTGTGCTAGGCCCTTTGAAATCCCAATTCAATTTGGCCCAGATCGGGTCAGATTTGGATATAGCTGCCATATAGACCGATCTTTTGATTTAAGGTTTTTGACCCATAAAAGACCCATTTATTGTGCGATTTTGTCGAAATTTGGGACAGTGAGTTGTGTTAGGCCTTTCGAAATCCCTCTTCGATGTGGCCCAGATCGGTATATAGCTGCCATATACACCGATCTCTCGATTCAAAGTTTTGACCCCATAAAAGGCCCTTAATGTCGGTGACGAATTTGGTTCGAATCCAACCATATTTCGAAAAAGCTGCTATGGGGCCATAGATTATGCATTTTTTACTGGATTATGACAAAAGGTGGTTTACATATGTACCCGAGGTGATGGGTATCCAAAGTTAGGCCCGACCGAACTTAATGCCTTTCTACCTTTTTTGTACCCTTCACCATAGGGTGGGGGGTATACTAGTTTTGTTATTCCGTTTGTAGCACTTCGAAATATTGATGTAGGACCCCATAAAATATACATATTCTTAATCGTTTCGATATTCTGAGTCGAACTAGCCATGTCCGTCCGTCCATCCGTCTGTCGAATCACGGTAGGTCTCGAACGCGTAGAGCTAGACACTTGAAATTTTGCACAGATACTTTATATTGATGTAGATCGGTGGGGATTGCAAATGGGCCATATCGGTTTAGATTTTGATATAACCCCATATAAACTGATCTCCTGATTTGATATTTTTAACCCCTGGATGCCTCGATTTTCATCCGATTTGGCTGAAATTTTATACATGTTGTTTTGTTATGACTTCCAAACACTGTGCCATGAAACGGACTATAACCTGATGTAGCTCCCATATAAACCGATCTCCCGATTCAACTTATTGAGCCCTTGGAAACCTCAATTATCATCCGATTTAGCTGAAATTTGTCACACAGTGCTCTCTTATGATTTTCAACTAGTGTGCCAAGTACATCCAAATCGGCAAAGAACCTGATATACTTCCTTTATAAACTGATCTCCCGATTTGATTTTTTGAGCCCCTGGAAACCACAATTTTTGTTTGTTTGCCCGAAATTTTGCACGTGGAGTTCCATTGTGACTTCCAACAACTGAGAATTTGAACATGGTGTTTTGTTATGACTTCCAAACACTGTGCCATGAAACGGCCTATAACCTGATGCAGCTCCCATATAAACCGATCTCCCGATTCAGTTTATTGAACCCTTGGACGCCTCAATTTTCATCCGATTTAGCTGAAATTTTTTACACAGTGCTCTGTTATGATTTTCAACTGAGTGTGCCAAGTACGGTCCACGTCGGTCTATAACCTGATATAGCTCCCATATAAACCGATCACCCGATTTGCATTCTTGAGCTCCTGGAAGCCGCAATTTTCATCCGATTTGGCTGAAATTTTGTACATGGTGTTTTGTTATGACTTCCAACAATTGTGTTAAGTACGGTATAAATCGGCCAAGAACATGATATAGCTCCCATATAAACCGATTTTCCGATTTGATTTATTTGAGCCCTCACAATCCGCGGTTTTTATCCGATTTTGCTCAAAATTTGGCATTTAGTGTTCTGTTATGACTCTCAACAGCTGCTTAAATACAGTTCAATTCGGCCTATAACCAGATACAGCTCCCATATTTTAGCAGAATCCATGGTAGTAGATTCCCAAGATTCAGCTCGGCCGAAGTTAGCACGCTTTTTCTTGTTTTAGTGGAGGTTCCAAAGATTCAGCTCGGCCGAAGTTAGCACGCTTTTATTTGTATTGTTTTTTTTTTTTTATTTTTTTATTTGATAAGAGCTATTGAAAAGTTTTTCAAAACAACAAAAGACATTAAATTCAGAAAAATTCATCAAATCTTTATTTGAATCCATAGTAGAGTCCGCACGTTTGATTGCAGTCACAGTCAACATTTGCCTGAAAATGTTGAGAGTGACTGCGCCTCAAATGGTACATCCGCTTTGTCCAATTTCGATATCCTCTTTCCAACATTTCGGCCGTCATGTCACGAATAAATGTTTCAATGTTATCTTTCAATCCTTCAATTGAAGCGGGTTTGTCTGTATAGACATGAGTTTCCACATAGCCCCACAAAAAATATTCTAAAGACGTTAAATCGCACGATCTAGGCAGCCAAATGACCGGTCCCGAACGTGATGCTTATTTATGTACCCACTGAGCCAAAAATGAGCTTCGTCACTAAGAAGAAGAAGATCGCGATGAACTTTCTTAACACAGCACTCATTTTGATAATAAAATTCAATAATTTGCAAGCGTTGTTCGTTTGTAAGATGATTCATGGTTAAATTATAGACCAAACGGAATATGTTTGACTCTGAAACAAAACACGAAACGTGCGCGAGCTGTTTAAACCAGTGTAGCCGAAATGATAATAGCTAAAAAGTCACCCATTATTTCCAAGCCCATGGGGTTATGTTCTTCTTCGCATACACAAATATATGTTATAGTGGGTGTGTATCTGCTCGCAACTGCTGTAGAGTTACTACAACAGACGGACGAACAGACAGACAGAAAAACAGAAACACGGGCATTGTTAAATCACCTCAGACATAAACAAAATTATTAAAAAAATGCTTTAAATGAAGTTTCATAATAATCCGACAAGGAAATCTATTGCCAGGCTTTAATGGGTGGAGTAGATTCTTGATTTAATTAGCTTTAAAGTGGCTTTGTATTTGTTTCTATATTCTTATGCTTTTCTGGAAGGAATTTTTCACACGAGTATATTTATAATGAGATATTTTTGACAAGCAATTATGTCACCAGTGGTTACCAAGTCTTAAAAGATGCCGATATATTGGGTTGCCCAAAAAGTAATTGCGGATTTTTCATATAGTCGTCGTTGACAAATTTTTTCACAGCTTGTGACTCTGTAATTGCATTCTTTCTTCTGTCAGTTATCAGCTGTTACTTTTAGCTTGCTTTAGAAAAAAAGTATAAAAAAGTATATTTGATTAAAGTTCATTCTAATTGTTATTAAAGAAGCATTTACTTTCTTTTAAAATATCCGCAATTACTTTTTGGGCAAACCAATATTTTGCTCTCTGTTCTTTTTTTATCCTTGAGGATTTGGTCAATTCGATTAAGTGAGTTCGGCAACCTAACAAATAAAAGCTATGATACCACAAGCATATTCAGTTTTTTTTTTTTCAAACGATATTCACAGAAATTTACTTGTTTACTTGAAAGTGGATTGTCTGCACATTTTCCATTTGGTTTGTTAGTTCTGAAAAATCAAATATGAAGAAATTTTGGTAAAGATATTTTCCACTTAAATATCACACTTTTAAGTGATTCGCATGTGTGAAAATATTTCATTAATAGGATAAGATGTTTTAGAACTTTATTTACGGTTTGGCTTAGGTAACAGGGGCTTATTTCTCCAGAATGCACAGTAAGAGAAAATCGGAAAAACTAGTAAAAAATATGCCGTGTGTGAACGGGAAGAGATATCTCTTTGAAGTGGTTAGAGCTGAGGTGTTGGCGAGTTTGTATGCAAGATTTCAAGGCCCTAGGTTGATCGGGTGTCTTTTAGAAAGTCCATAAATTGGTTACCTCGGCATT
>NC_081553.1:212290216-212327716 GCF_963082655.1 Stomoxys calcitrans
TTGTTGTACCCTCCAAAGACGAAAAGTATCCCCAAAAGAGGTATATTTCAGGAATTTCGTGGTACTCACAAAATCTTCGATCTTTTTCATTTTATGTTTCTTAGCTGGTGTGGGTGTTATGTCTACTAACAAATCTAATGTTTTTCATTTGCTGCACACATATCAAATTTCTTCTACAACAGGCAAGAATTAAGGCTTACAGGAGCTCAAGAAATCTAATCAGGAGATTGGATTTATCTGGATTTTAGTTTGTTTCTCTACTGTCTATCTACTTAAAACAATTTTATGCTTTTAGGATTTCCTTAGTGCTACTCTTCTCTTGGGTTAGCATATAATTTAATGGCCTTTCAAGTGCTTTGCCTGCCTTATCTCTCATTAGGTTGCCGAGTATTTTCGAATGTTTTGACAATTTTGCTAATTATCGCATGATAATAAAATCAAGGATTCTTCAATGTGTAACCATAATATCCATAATAACATTTTCGGATGCATCAAAACAGACAGAATAACAGCAGTTCAAGGTTTTGTTTTTTTTTACTATTAACATCATGTTGCTTCCAGGCTTGAACTGATGGGGTGGCTGTTCCGAGGACCGGGGAGTGTTGTATAAAAAGCAAGCAAAGGCAAGAGCAGAAGCAGGAACTTGAATATGAAGATTGTGATGATACATGTGTAGTAGTGTAGTAATCACACAAAATTTATGGCATGTGCCACCAAAGTTATTTATTTGTACACACTCATGAATATATTTACTCTATACATATTAATAGTGTATATACACACTCACATACGTATGCATGTATGTAAGTGAACACACGCATGTAAATATCTCTTTTATTAAACATTTATATTAGTATGTGTATATGAAAGTAGAGCATAAAAACAAAAAGGACAAATAAGCGTGATGGGATGTTTTACCATCATCACATCATGCAAGACCGCAGCGTCTCTTGAAAATAGCATGCAAGAAGAAACAAACTCATAGTAGAGTAGATGAAAGCTGTAGGAATAGAGACAACGTACAGTGATATCGAAATAGTGTTAGGGAAAATAAAAATAGCTTGTGTCCTTACATTCAGAGGCGTTCAGCGTCATTGGCGGGCATGCTAATCTCTGCGCTACGGTAGCCTCCAGTAATACAGCAACAAAATGGTCATTTGTTAACCGATTCTCTGGAAGGAAGGATTTTCTTATGACTCTCGATATTACTGGTGAGTTTCATAGAAATCGGTTCAGATTTAGATATAGGTCTCATATATATCGCCCGATTTTTACTCCTAGATCCACTGAAGCGAGGAGTTTACACGATGAGGCATCCCCCAAACACATGGCTACAAAATAGGTTATCAAATTCGTTTTCTAATCTTAAATACCTTTCACTTGAGCCACATATTGGCATGGTCGATTTTTAACCTTTGGGGGTGTTTTGGGGAAGGTGTGATGCCATTGATACATGGTCCTAAATTTGGATATCAAATTCGTATTCTCATATATCTATATATCATTTATTTGAACCCCATATTGCCATTGACCTTAAAATGGGACATCAAATTCGTTTTCTAATTTCATTTAAACTCCTTATTGGAAAAGTCTGCAAATATGTCCGGTTTGGGGTATTGGCCCTAAAAGCTATGAATATTTAGTTCCACTCTCTTTAAGACCCAAATTGTCTTGGTGAGCAAATACAAAAAAAAAAAAAAAAACAAGTAAAAGCGACCTAAGTTCGGCCGGGCCGAATCTTATATACCCTCCACCATGAATCGCATTTGTCGAGTTATCGGGGTATAAACCGATTCAGACCATAATAAACAGTATGTTGATGGTCTTGAGAAAATCCGTCGTACAAAATTTCAGGCAAATCGGATAATAATTGCGACCTCTACAGGCTCAAGAAGTCAATATCCCAGATCGGTTTATATGACAGCTATATCAGGTTATGAACCGATTTGAATCATACTATGCACAGTTGTTGGATATCATAGCAAAATATGTCGTGCTAAATTTCATGCCAATCGAATAAGAATTGCGCCCTCTAGAGGCTCAAGAAGTCAAGACCCAAGATCGGTTTATATGACAGCTATATAAGGTTATAAACCGATTTAAACCATTCTTGGCACAGTTGTTGGATATCATGACATAACACGTCGTGCAAAATTTCATTCCAATCGGACAAGAATTGCACACTCTAGAGGCTCTAGAAGTCAAGACCCAAAATCGGTTTATATGGCAGCTATATCAGGTTATGGACTGATTTGAACCATACTTGTCACAGTTGTTGAATATCATAACATACCACATCGTGCAAAATTTCATTCTAATCGGACAAGAATTGCACACTCTAGAGGCTCAAGAAGTCAAGAACCACGATCGGTTTATATGGCAGCTATATCAGGTTATGAACCGATTTAAACCATACTTGGCACAGTTGTTGAATATCACAACAAAACACATCGTGCAAAATTTCATTCAAATCGGATAAGAATTGCGCCCTCTAGAGGCTCAAGAAGTCAAGACCCAAGATCGGTTGATATGGCAGCTATATCAAAACATGGACCGATATGGCCCATTTACAATACCAATCGACCTACACTAATATGAAGTATTTGTGCAAAATTTCAAGCGGCTAGCTTTACTCCTTCGGAAGTTAGCGTGCTTTCGACAGACAGACGGACGGACGGACGGACAGACGGACGGACATGGATAGATCGACATAAAATGTCACGACGATCAAGAATATATATAATTTATGGGGTCTCAGACGAATATTTCGAGTAGTTACAAACAGAATGACGAAATTAGTATACCCCCCATCTTATGGTGGAGGGTATAAAAAAACAAATACAAATACAAAGCTAAATTTTGGGGGTTGTTAGGGTGGTGGGACGACCCCTAGACAGTTGGGCTATTTGGGTGGTGTTGTGGAGGTGGGGTGGCCCCATAGACACTTTTCCCGAATATTGATATCAGATTCGTGCTTTACTCCCAAAGACCTTTCATTTGAGCCCCATATGGCTATGGTCGTAAATTTGTCCCCTTCGGGGGAGGTTTTTGGGGAGAGGCGGTCCCCCAAACACTTGGTCTCATATTTGAATATCAAATTCTAATTCTACGCTCATATACCTTTCATTTAAGCCCCATATTCCCATGGTCAGTAAATAAGTCCTATTTGGGGGAGTGTTTTGGGGAAGGGGGGGACCCCCAGAAACGTGGTCCCACATTTGGATAACAGATTCGTATTCTACTCGCAAATGCCTTTCATTTGAGACCCATATTGCAGTGGTCGGTAAATATGTCCGATTTAGGGGTGTTTTGGGGTTTGGGGTGGTCCCCCTAACACTTGGTCCGACAATTGGATATCAGATAAGTTTTCTAATCTTAATTACCTTTCATTTGAGTCCCATTTTGTCGTGATTGGTCAAAGTATATGTTTGGTAGGTTTTTGGGGTGGGGCGGCCCCCCTAGTTACCCCATCCGAAATTTGGATACCAAATTTTTATTTGTAGGATACTATATGAGAGCACACAAAATTTCGCTTAAATCGCAACACCCATCTCCGAGATCTGGCGTTTCTGAAAATTAGGGTAAGGGGGAGGGTCCGTCCCCCCTTCAGATATCAAAAAATTTAGTACCATATTTACCGCGGGATCATTATGCACCATCTGTGAAAATTTCAAGAAAATAGGTTCAGCAGTTTCTGAGTCTATAAGGAACAAACAAACAAACAAACAAACAAACAAACAAACAAACAAACAAACAAACAAACAAACAAACAAACAAACAAACAAACAAACAAACAAACAAACAAACAAACAAACAAACAAACAAACAAACAAACAAACAAACAAACAAACACACAAACAAACAAACACAAATTGATTTTATATATAAGAAGATTTATGTACCTCTTGGGAAGGCAATCCAAATCAGTTCAAAATTTTGACCGATTTACACTTAAAGGTTAGGTGTAGTAGGTCATTATATAGTCATCACCGTCCGTCTTTTGTTTTGCTTAACAAATTTTTCTTAAGAACATATTTCAATGAAGTTTTTAAAGTCAATTCTTCTAATTTTTAGGGAAAATTAGAATATTTAAAAAACATGAGTTTTTTACCACTGTGCAGCTGCGCCTGGTAGCTAATAGCAAATCTGAACTGCATAACTACGAACGAGTATGGCATATAACCCATGTTTGAGACATGACATTTCATCATGTGTTCATACAACATCCTAGCAAAAGGATCTGCTATGCATATAGACGAACACACATAGAATTATAGTAGCAAAAAGAAAAAAAAAAGAGACAGAAGCAGTAAATTCCATCGGCGATAGAAAGGAAACTTAACTTTTCGTTTAACATGCGAACATTCGGTGAAAATCAAGTTGTCTTTAACAATGTCATAAGGTTCAATTTACGAGCGGATTAACAGAATTTATGTCATCTTTTTCGTTAACAACATTTAATGTTTAAGAAAATCCATATAAAAACTCATAAACGTAGACAAACACACACACACACGCACAAGCACTCGCTCACATGTACAAAAAATTGAAGCCTATATAGACATACCCATACAGCCAGACATTTTTTTGGCAATACAAAATGATTTCGGATACATGTAGCCATACCAATTGCAAAGCGACTAACTTGACTTACACATACAAAAACCTATATACAGGGTGACCCAAAAAGAGATGGTATAACTTTCTAGGGGTTAGCCTTTAAGACGTAATATGGCTGGGGTTTTATGGGGTCTACAAATGTGATTATTGTAAATTTTTTTATAATTTGGAGAAAATATTTGAAATTTTTCCTGGGTCACCCTATAAAAATCGTAAAAACATATACTTACACCGCCTCACTCTCACGGCTCTGATGAACGCCATCTTTCTCATACTCTGAGCTTCACTCAATTGTGCTAGACAGCCATAATGCAGACACGCACCAACACACTAGCCCACGCACACTTACACTGTTTACAACGACCAGTGTAGAATTACCCATGCGTATCCTTCCGTTAACACACCACACGCGTTTCCGTTTTCCTGGAATTAAAACCGAGGAAATACCTGCTTTGGCATTGGCAATAGGCGACTTCAATGATAGCGCAATAAGCCTTATTCAGCCTTGTTAAGCAAGAGCCCATATCCTGCTGGCAATGAGCTCAAATTTGATTAACACTTTGGTGGCCAACTGAATGAATTGGTTTGGAAATGGATGGACATGTGTTGGTTGGTTGGCGAAATGCTGAGAGTGTGGAGTTTAAAAGGGGGACATTGATTTGTGAGTTGCGGATTGCTTTAAGTTGAATACTTTTCAAAGCGACTTTTTGATAGAAAACCAGAAAATCGGTTAACAAATGACCATTTTTTTTACCGTATTACTGCAAATCGGACAAACATATATGTGGAAGCTATATCCAAATTTTAACGGATTTTTTCCAACATCAATAGGCTTTGTCTCTAGGCAAAAAAACATGCCCATTCCAAATTTGAAGGCGATCGGATGAAAATTGCGACCTGTACTTTGTACACAAATTTACATGGACAGGTCAGAAAGTGATTCTGAGTCCATCGGTATGCTTATCAATGGGTCTATCTCTCTCCCTTTTGGGTGTTACAAACAAATGCACTAAGTTATAATACCCCTCACCACAATAGTGGTGTAGGGTATAAAAAGAAGTTTTATGAATTTTGCCATTTTTTTTTCATAAACATTCGATGAAATTTGAAGCTGTTACGGTCATACGAAATCAATTCCGGGGATCGCACTGTGGCACGCTGTTCGGACTCGGCTATGAATGGAGGCCCCTTATCATTGAGCTTAAACTTGAATTGGACGGCACTCATTGATATGTGAGACCTTTGCCTCTGTTGATTAATGGAATGCTCATGGGCAAATTCGCATTTGCATATAAGTTTATAGACCGATTCGGCTCGTGTTCGGCATTGATGTTAAAGGATGACAGTCCTTGTGCCAAATTTCACTCCAATTGGATGAAAATTAAGGTCTCTAGAGTCCCAAGAATCAAATCTAAGGATCAGTTTATATGGGGGCTATACCAGTTTATAGACCGATTCGCAGCATACTCGGTACGGATCTTAGAATTCGGAACAGAAGTCCTTGGGCCAAATTTCAGTCAAATCGGATTAAAATTGTCAAATCGGATTAAAATTGAGGTATCTACGGCCTCAAGAAGTCAAAACTGGAAATCGGTTTACAAGGGGGCTTTATCTAAATCTGAACCGCAATGTCCCATTTTCATTTTCCAGCGACCTACATCGATAAGAAGTCTCCGTGCAAAGTTTCGGATATCTATATTCGTTCGACCGTTACCGCGATGACCGCAAACCGATGGACAGACGGACGGACGTACATGGCTAAATGGACTTGGAATGTTAAGACGGTCAAGAATATATACTTTATGGGTCAATATTTCGACGTTTTTTGAAGAACTTTAGAGATATGGACTTCCTGGTGGTCTGTTCTGGGTACTCAAGTCGCTTGCACAGGGGAGATCTACGCGGTAGGGCGCGGGTAGGACGGTCCTCAGGGTAGTATGCCACTTGAAGACCTGACTAAGTTATCTTGCACGGATATGGTGATCCGCAGGGAAAAAGGTTGTTACCTGTATTCCGGCGTAAATGAGATCTGGGTAATTAGTCTGGTCAACGCGGGTCAGGCGATTCTCAGGGCGGTATGCCGCTTGAAGAACTGACTAAGTTCTCCTGCATGGATCTGGCGATCCTCAGGAAAAAAGGTGCGGATTGAGACCAGGCCAAGCACAACTGCAAGCATCTGGCGGTCTACATTGGAACAGATGCTTGTAGAGAGGTGGCAAAGCACTCCTGCATGTATCCGGTCTTCAGGGGAAAAGGTGTGGGTTGAGCCCTGGCGACATACCCCGCCTAAAGGGTATTGGTCTTCCGGTGGTAAACCGGGCGATTGACTCCAGGGGATGTAGGAATGGATACGAAGTGAGGGTCTGAGGGCAACGGTAGCTGGTAGCGGAAGTGGGGAATGAAGAATATGTAGGTGGTCTGTGTAAGCACGCTGGGGGATATACGTTTTTCATGGAGTGGTGGAGTCACGTTGGGTCACGACCTCGAAGGTGGCCTGCGTAAGCACACTGCAGAGACAAGGATTTCGTACTAGCCCGGTCACGCGCTCTGGTGGCCTGCGTAAGCACACCGACGGATCAAACGCGCTTCAGACGAAGGAACATACGTTGATTCTCGATTCACGAAGTTGGCCTGCGTAAGCACAGCATGGGGTCAATGTTTTTCGCGGGACTGGCTGGTGGCTGAGTAAGAACACTGCGTGATTTAACGCTCTATACTCGAAAGGCGGAGTCACGATTCTCCAAGGTGGCCTGGGTTAACACATCGCAAGATAAATAGGCTGGTCACGAAGCCTGGTGGCCTGTGTTAGCACACTGGCGGTTCACAAAGGTGGCCTGCATAAGCACACCGCAGGCTAACGTGGTTCACAGAATAAATTTGTCACGAATTCTGGTTGCACACCACGGGGCAACATGGTTCACGGAATAGACGGGTCACAAACTCTGGTGGCTTGTGTAAGCACGCCGCGGAATTTAACGCTCTGCAAGCGAAATGGCGGAGTCAACGGCCATTCACGTTTCACGAAGTTGGCCGGCACACCGCAGGACAACGTGGTTTACGGAATAAACTGGTCACGATCTCTGGTTGACTGCGTAAGAACACCACGGTATTTAAAGCATTACTCACGAATTGGCGGGGTCACGGTGATTCACATTTCACGAAGGTGGCCTGCGTAAGTACACCACAGGGCAACGTAGCTCACAGAATGGACGGGTCACGAACACTGGTTGATTGCGTCAGCACAACGGGGTATTTAACGCTCTGCACACGAACTGGCGGCGTCACGGTGATTCACGTTTCACGAAGGTGGCCTGCGTAGGTACACCGCAGGGCAACATGGTTCACGGAATAGACTGGTCACGAACACTGGTTGACTGCGTAAGAACACCACAGTATTTAACGCATTACTCACGAAATGGCGGGGTCACCGTGATTCACGTTTCACGAAGGTGGCCTGCGTAAGTACACCACAGGGCAACGTAGCTCACGAAATGGACTGGTCACGAACACTGGTTGATTGCGTCAGCTCAACGCGGTATTTAACGCTTTGCACACGAATTGGCGGAGTCACGGTGATTCACGTTTCACGAAGGTGGCCTGCGACATGGTTCACGGAATAGACTGGTCACGAACTCTGGTGGCTTGTGTAAGCACGCCGCGGGATTTAACGCACTGCACACGAAATGTCGGAATCATGGAGATTCATGTTTCACAGAGGTATCCTGCATAAGCACACTGCAGGGCAACGTGGTTCACGGAATGGGCTGGTCACGAACTCTGGTGGCTTGTGTAAGCACGTCGCGGGATTTAATGCACTGCACACGAAATGGCGGAGTCACGGTGATTCACGTTTCACGAAGGTGGCCTGCGTAGGTACACCGCAGGGCAACATGGTTTACGGAATAAACTTGTCACGAACTCTGGTTGATTGCGTAAGAACACCACGGTATTTAACGCACTGCACATAAAATGACGGAGTCAGGGTGATTCACGTTTCACGAAGGTGGCCTGCGTAGGTACACCGCAGGGCAACATGGTTCACGGAATAGACTGGTCACGAACACTGGTTGACTGCGTAAGAACACCACAGTATTTAACGCATTACTCACGAAATGGCGGGGTCACCGTGATTCACGTTTCACAAAGGTGGCCTGCGTAAGTACACCACAGGGCAACGTAGCTCACGAAATGGACTGGTCACGAACACTGGTTGATTGCGTCAGCTCAACGCGGTATTTAACGCTTTGCACACGAATTGGCGAAGTCACGGTGATTCACGTTTCACGAAGGTGGCCTGCGACATGGTTCACGGAATAGACTGGTCACGAACTCTGGTGGCTTGTGTAAGCACGCCGCGGGATTTAACGCACTGCACACGAAATGTCGGAAACATGGAGATTCATGTTTCACAGAGGTATCCTGCATAAGCACACTGCAGGGCAACGTGGTTCACGGAATGGGCTGGTCACGAACTCTGGTGGCTTGTGTAAGCACGTCGCGGGATTTAATGCACTGCACACGAAATGGCGGAGTCACGGTGATTCACGTTTCACGAAGGTGGCCTGCGTAGGTACACCGCAGGGCAACATGGTTTACGGAATAAACTTGTCACGAACTCTGGTTGATTGCGTAAGAACACCACGGTATTTAACGCACTGCACATGAAATGGCGGAGTCAGGGTGATTCACGTTTCACGAAGGTGGCCTGCGTAGGTACACCGCAGGGCAACATGGTTCACGGAATAGACTGGTCACGAACACTGGTTGACTGCGTAAGCACGCCGCGGGATTTAACGCACTGCACACGAAATGTCGGAAACATGGAGATTCATGTTTCACAGAGGTATCCTGCAGGGCAACGTGGTTCACGGAATGGGCTGGTCACGAACTCTGGTGGCTTGTGTAAGCACGTCGCGGGATTTAATGCACTGCACACGAAATGGCGGAGTCACGGTGATTCACGTTTCACGAAGGTGGCCTGCGTAGGTACACCGCAGGGCAACATGGTTTACGGAATAAACTTGTCACGAACTCTGGTTGATTGCGTACGAACACCACTGTATTTAACGCACTGCACATGAAATGGCGGAGTCAGGGTGATTCACATTTCACGAAGGTGGCCTGCGTAAGTACACCACAGGTCAACGTATTGTAGCTCACGGAATGGACTGGTCACGAACACTGGTTGTTTGCGTCAGCACAACGCGGTATATAACGCTCTGCACACGAACTGGCGGAGTCACGGAGATTCACGTTTCACGAAGGCGGCCTGCGTGGGTACACCGCGGGGCAACTTGGATCACGGAATGCACAGGTCACGAACACTGGTTGATTGCGTCGGCACACCGTGGGTTTTAACGCACTGCTCACGAAATGGTGGAGTCACGGTGATTCACGTTTCACGAAGGTGGCTGCGCAAGCACACCACAGGCCAACGTGGTTCACGGAATAAACTGGTCATAAACTTTGGTTGATTGCGTCGGTACACCGCGGGATTGAATGCACTGCACACGAAATGGCGGAGTAACGGTGATTCACGTTTCACGAAGGTGGCCTGGGTAGGTACACCGCGGGGCAACGTGGTTCATGAAATAGACTGGTCACGAACTCTGGTGGAATGCGGGTTTTAACGTTATGAACACGAAATGGTGGAGTCACTGCTAATCACCATCCACAAATGTGGCCTTCGTATGCACATCTGGTGGCCTGCATTAGCACACGGCGAGTTTTAACACGTTTCACACGAAATGAAGGAATTGAGGTGGTTCACAATTCTGCCTCAAGACTGATCCCGGTTTATGTTTGTGATTCTATTTAATTAGGCTTCTGCCCGCTTGACATTTACTGTTTTCCTATGCTTATCGCCAATCAGCAAGGGCTTGACCAACGCATGGTGTTTGGCTGTTGCCTATGTAGACCCTGTGCGTGTGGATGTTCTTACCAATATTTCTTAGTGTTACAAACGAAATGACGAAATTAGTATACCCCCATCCTATGGTGGAGGTGGGTGGGTCAATTTTTTTTTCGATCAAAAACCCGTAATCTCGATTCTGATTTTCGACTCTTGCTTATTTCTTGCAAATTTTCTTAGAATTCGACTTTGATTTCGATTCTATTATTATAATTGTTCCACTCTAGAAGCTATTCATAACATCCCTCCATATTGTATATTGTTATTACAAATATTGACATTTTTCTTGTTAATAGAATAAAAGTCATGTCTTTCATTTGCTAAAAAAAGAAAACGTTTTGTTTTCTTATTTCTTCCCAAGGATGCAAGTTTATGTTAGTGTGTGAGTGAGCATGGGTTGCTGAATTGGTCCGAGATGCCAAGGCAATTGCCAGCACCAACCAAGTTATACACCCATGCCAGAGGCAAGAAATCATTCATTAAAACAACTTAAAGCTTAAGGCGTACTTGTAAAACATAGAAGTTTAGACACATACTCACACTCGCACAATCCTAGAAAGTGATGATGATACAAAAACTCCATAAATTAGAGACATCAATAAAAATGTATTAACTTTTAACGATAACAGCGGTACATCAAACTGACTGGGGGACTCACTGGCTGACTAACTATCTGACTAACTGTTTTAGGCCTATTGACTGTTGGTCAGTGAGTAATAAAATGTATCTGGAGTAGAAATTTCTATTGTGCCACAATACCCCAGAAAATAAATTAAATCACACTTGTCCATGTCCAAATGATTTTTATTATTTTCGCTATTGCCTAGGGAAAGTGAAATTTAGGGATATTAGAAATTTTTGGTTTTGGTAGCTGCTTTGTCACATTGTCATAGTCCCTCATAAAGGTTGGGTGATAACCATAAAATATGAATGACTGAATTCCATTCTGTTCGTGGAAATAATTGAAAAATTACTTTCAGCAGAAAATATAACTGCGTGGGTTTTTGAAATCTAAACATATGCTAGCTATGGGAAAACAGATTTACTTCTAAGAAGACAATGAACAGTGTGAAATTAAAAGGGAGGTGGGGTGAAGTTAAGTAAGGAATTGTTAGCAAAAGGGGAAAATAAAGGTGCAATTAAAAATTATAACAAAAACCAGTAAGGAAATGTAAAGCCCGGGCGATGTCGACTGTATAATACCCTACACCTACCCTTTAAATACAAAGTGGGAGCTACAATATATCCAATTCTTAACCAATTTTGATGAACCTCGGCGGATGTTTTCAGTTGGGTTGGCCTTATCAAGTTTCGAGCAAATATGTTCAAACTGCAACAACTGCAAAGGCAAATGCAAATTTTGCCCATGAACATTCCACTAAGGAACAGGGGCAATCCTCTCACATGTCAATGAGTGTAGTCCAATTCAAGTTTAAGCTCAATGATAAGGGGCCGCCTTTTTATAGATGAGACCGAACGGTGTGCCGCAGCGCGACACCTCTTTAGAGAGAAGTTTTACATGGCATAGTACCTCACAAATGTTGCCAGCATTGGGAGAGGAAAACCACCGCTGACATTTTTTTTTGATGGTCTCGCCAGGATTCGAACCCAGGTGTTTAGCCTCATAAGCGGACATGCGAACCTCTCCGCTACGGTGGCCTCCATAAACAGCAATAACTACGATTGACAAATGACAACATTATTGCAAATTGCCTAAAATCTGAAGAACATATATATGGGAGCTACATCTAAATCTGAACCGATTTCGAACAAACTTCTCAGATATTGTGGTAGTCGTCATGGAAAGTTTTGTGCAAAATTTGGCAAGAGTGGTCAACAAATGCGTTTGCAGTGGCTTTAGAAGAGAAAGCCGGGTGATGTACATATATGACAGCTAGATCTAAATCTGAACCGATTTCTTTGAAACTCATCGGTAATACTAAGAATCATACGAGAATCCTTTTTGCCAAATTTCGAGATAATCGGTTAACAAATGAGCACTTTATTGCAATATTTCCTAAAATCGGACGAATATATACATGGGAGCTATATCTAAACCTGAACCGATTTCGAGAAAACTTAATAGACATTGTGAAAGTCATCGAGAAAAGCGTTTTACAAAGTTGCGGCAAGATTGGTCCATAAATGCGCTTGCAGTGGCTCTAGGAGTGAAAATCGGGCGATATGTATATATGGGAGCTATATCTTAATCTGAACCGTTTTCTATAAAATCCACCATTAAGGTCGGGAGTCATAAAAAAATCTTTCCTGCCAAATTTCAAGAGAATCGGTTAACAAATTATCCTTTTATTTCATTATTACTGCAAATCGGACGAACATATATATGGAAGCTATATCCAAATCTGAACCAATTTCGAGCAAAATACTTAGATATTGTGGTAGTTGCCAAGGAAAGCGTTGTGCCAAATTTTGGCAAGATTGGTCAATAAATGCGCTTGCAGTGGCTCTAGGAGTGAAAATCGGGCGATACATATATGAGAGCTATGTCATATCCGATTTCTATGAAATTAACCAGTAATGGTACAGTTTGAGCTCCTGGTGAAAATAGGGTACTTAGTTTTTTGATATCCGATTTTGATGCCAAGCGCTTGGGGGGCATTTCACAACATAAACTACCCCTGAACCAAGGCAATTGAGACTCAAATAAAAGAAATTTGAGAGAAGAGGTCTGTCCGTCTGTCTTTAAAAATAGAAATATGGAGCTGAAACTTTGCATAGATTCTTTTTTCGTCCATAGGCAGATTAAGTTCAAATACGGGCTATATCGGACTATATCTTGATATAGCCCCCATATAGACCGATCCGCCGATTTAAGTCTTAGACCCATAAAAGCCACATATATTATCCGATTTTGCTGAAATTTGGTACAGTGAGTTGTATTAAGCCCCTCGACATCTTTTTTTAATTTGGCCCAGACCGGTTCAGATTTGAATCTAGCTGCCATATAGACCTATCCGCCGATTTAGGGTTTTAGGCCCAGAAAATCCACATATATTATCCGATTTTGCTGAAATTTGGGACAGTGAGTTGTGTTAGGGCCTTCGATTTCCTTCTTTAATTTGGGCCAGATTGGTCTAGATTTGGATACAGCTGCCATATAGACCGATCTCTCGATTTAACGTCTTGGGCCCATAAAAGGCGCATTTATTGTCCGATGTCGCCGAAATTTGGGACATTGAGTTGTATTAGGGCCTTCGATTTCCTTCTTTAATTTTTGCCAGATCAGTCTATATTTGAATATAGCTGCCATATAGACCCATCTCTCGATTTAAGGGCTTGGGTCCATAAATTGTGCATTAATTGTCCGATGTCGCCGAAATTTGGGACAGTGAGTTGTATTAGGCCCTTCGACATTCTTCTTCAATTTGGCCCAGATTGTTTCGGATTTCGATATAGCTGCCATATAGACCGATCTCTCGATTAAAGTCTTAGGCCCATAAAAGGCGCATTTATTGTCCGATATCGCCGAAATTTGGGACGGTGTGTTGTGTTAGGCCCTTCGACATCCTTCTTTAATTTGGCCCAGATCGGTTCAGATTTGGATATAGCTGCCATATAGACCCATCTCTCGATTTGAGGTTTTGGGCCCATAAAAGGCGCATTTATTGACCGATGTTGCCGAAATTTGGAACAGTGAGTTGCGTTAGGCCCTTTGACATCCTTCTTCAATTTGGCACAGATCGGCTAATATTCGAATATAGGTGCCATATATACCGATCTCTCGATTCTAAAGACTAAAGACTAAAGACTTCGCCCCATAAGAAGCGCTGAAATTTGACACAGTTACTTTTGTTAGGCTTTTTGACATCCTTTTCGTACATGATTCAAGTCGGTCTATATTTAGATATACCTACCAAAAAGGCAACATTTTGTCCGACAAAATTCAATAATGACTTGTTTTTATTAGACCACTCATTATCCGTGCCAAATTTGTTCCAAATCAAACCATATTTCGATAAAGCTGCTTTGGAGGCATAAATTATGCATTTTTCACCGGACTATGACGATAGGAGGCTTACTTATATACCCGAGTTGCAGGTTATCCAAAGTTCGGCCGGGCCGAACTTAACGCCATTTTTTTTGTTTCGATTTTCACTTTTGAGGTCTTTGCAGGATTATCATGAGATTTTCTAAAAATTTTGCGCAATGATTTCCACTGTGGCTCCTTTCAATGTACAACAGATGGATTTGATCACAGGCAACACGCCGTCGGTATAAGTTTTTACCGTAGCTTATGCTATTATCAGTGCAGCAGTGTTGCTCTCTAACCTCCCGTCTATCGGGCCTACAAAAATGCAAAGTTGCCCATGAACTTTCCATTAAGGAAGACGGGCAAACTTCGCACATATCAATGATTCGGACCAAGGCGTCCAGCGTCGTAGGCGGACATGCTAATCTCTGCGCTACGGTGACCTACGGGCCTACAGTTTTTACAAATTTTAAATTTTGACAGCTTAGCCTGCATAGCCAATATGGTGCAGGGTCTCTAGAGGTTGGCTTTGCCCGTCTTTAGCCCATCCTTACAGGTTTTTAGATAAAAAGCCTTTAAATTTAAATAAATACAAACAAAATTCTTATAACACAGATTGAAAATATCTAATGAAGTGCAAAAATCTATTTTTTTTACCATCTATTCAAGGAATATCACAAATCCTGAAATTTTGGGTTTAAGGTGTTGTTGTGTATGTGTGTGTGTGTGTATGTGGGAAAATCATAACATTAGGAAATAATGATTTCATGGAAAACAAAACCTTTCTATGGCAATTGCCTTTAGAAAATCCTATTAGAAGCATTATTGAAACGATAATAAAATAAACACCATATTCTTTAGGAACAAGCACACACACACACACACACACACACACTTACGCACATGGCCAATGCTATATATAAACTTTTGCGGAGCCTTAAACTAAGCCTCCACAACATTTTCTTGTTGCCGGCTTCTTCTTCTTCCTCTTCTCATTTTTAAGACAATTTTATTTCTTTATGCTCGCATGAATTTCTTAGAATTTTGAATATCTTTGCAAACAGTCTCAAGTATCTCAATTCGATTTGAAAGAAAGAAGAAAATAAAAACCATACTTTAAATTTTCTAGGAAGATTATATGCGAGATTCTAGTCAAAGCCATGATGATTTTGTTACAAACGCAACCCCAAGCTCAACCTCTGTTGTGTAATCATAAAATATTGCTTTTTTATAAGCCATTAAAGTGTCAGTCTGTTGCTGAAGCAGTGAGCGTGTGTCAGTCAGCATATCACATTGTATGTCGGCGTGGATGTCCATGTGCATTTGGGCATGTGTGAAATATTGTTTTAAATATTTTATGATACATGTTGCCTCGGGTTACTGGAATTTTTTGCAATGTTGGCATCACGTTATGTACTTTGAGTTAGATATGATATTGGATGGGGCCATACAACGAGTACAGATGCATTTCATATGGAATCTCTACACCACCTTTGACATCTGATAGGTGTTGAACTTTAACAAATGCAATGCATGAAAAACATTTTTTATGCCCTTTAACATTGTAGAGATATGTGGAATAACTTTGTTACTTTGTTTGTAGCTCTTTAAAATATTAATCTAGAGAGACGAAGATGGTTTAAAGTCGTTTTGGCCAAATCTAACCGGCTCTCTTGAAATGCATGTTAAGATTTTAACTAGCAAGGCTAGACATTTATACATAAACTAGCCGAACCGGGCCCGCTCCGTTGCACCTTCTTTAACTCTCTAATATCTTTTTAGGGTGAGGACACTTCGCCCTGAATGCGGTTATCGAATTCGTGCCATTGTAGCCTATGACGCTGAGCGCGTTTGAATTCTGGCGAGAACATCGGTGTTTATCCCCTCTTAATATTGGCGACATTTGCGAGGTACAATGCAATTCATAGTCATTTAAAAAATTTTCCCCAAAGAGGTGTCGCACTGCAGGACGCCTTCCGGACTCGGCTATAAAAAAGGACCCTTATCATTGAGTTTAAACTTGAATCGGAAGGCACTAATTGATATGTGAGAATTTGCCCCTTCTCGGTTCTTGGTGGTAATGTTCTTCCTTAGGGTAATGTTCTCTCTCCCGCATACTTTCGACATTTCGACTCAAATATGGATATCAAATTCGTGCTGGACTTCCAGATCCCTTTGATTTGAGCCCCATATTGCCATGGCCGGTAAATATGAACCGTTTGGAGGGTGTTTTTGGGGCTGGGGCGCACACTGGCACTTTGCACTGAAAACATATAACAAAATTCGTTCTTTATTACCACCGGAAATGAAGGTCAGTTTTAGGGGTGCTTTTGGGTATACCCCAAAATAATTGGCTCCAAAATTGGATATCAAATTCGTTTTCTGCTCTCATATACCATACATTTGAGTCCCATATTATCTTAATGGGTCAAATAACCAATTTGACGTATCTTTAGGAGGAAAGCGCCGCCTAGACTTGAACGCAAATTTTAATGTCATATTCGTAATCTACTACCAAATACCTTTCATTTGGGTTCCATATAGCCATGGTCGGCTAATATGCCCATTTGGGGGTACTTGGGGTGGGCGACCTCCCATTACTTGGACCTAATGTTTTATGCCATATTTGTAATCTACTTTGAGTCCCATATTGACATGAACTTAGAATATATCTGTTTAGAGGAGTTTTGGGATTGGAGGGGGGCGTGACACCCTATACTTCGATCTGATTTTGTATGCCAGATTCGAAATCTCCTCCAGAATACCTTTAATTTGAGCCCCATATTGAAACAAGCGCTCAATATGTCTGCTTGGGGATGTTTTGGGGTTGGGCGGCCTAATGGGTACTTAGACTCCGTCAGGTTTTTATTCATCATGAGGTTCCACAGAATCGGCGAGAACACCGCTCCCTGGGGCGTTTCACTTGTCAGCTGCGTTCTGGCCACACTATCTCCCAGGTTCGAATTAGTAATCCCAATCATATTATTAGACCACTGCGAGATAATAGGGTGGATCTCCGTCCCGTCCGTTGCGGCGACTATCGCACATATCTTCACGTTATTGAAGGCCACCTCAATATCCAAGACTGTCGCCTTTATGAACTCCCCTACCTTTGAGGATATTATTTATCACGAGATTGCACAGAATCGGCGAGAACACCGCTCCCTGGGGAGTTCCTCTTGTCACCTGCTATCTGACCACACCATCTCCCAGGTTCACATTAATAATCCAAATCATATTATTAGTACACTGGAAGATAATAGGGTGGATCCCCGCGGCGACTATCGAGCATATCTTCACGTTATTGAAGGCCCCCTCAATATCCAAGACTGCCGCCTTAGTGTACTCCCTTACCTTCGAGATATGCGTGTTGTGCTCCAATGAGAGAACACTCTTCTCTGGGGCGTTCCTTTTGTCACCTGCCACACACTATCTCCAGTTTTGCATTAATAATCCAAATCATATTATTAGTCCATTGTGAGATAATAGGGTGGATCTCCGTCCCGTCCATTGCGGGGACTAATGATCATATCTCCATGCTATTGAAGACCCCCTCAATATCCAAGGCGGCCGCTTTAGTCGACTCCCTCCACCGGAGGGACGTCTCGACCTCACTCAGCATTTCGTGAAGGGCTGTCTACACCGACCTGCCTTTGAGACATGTGTGTTGTTCACCACTGAAGTTCTCCAGTGTCAGTCCCTCGTGCTGTAGTATGACCATGACCTCCCTCCATGCTATTGGAATGCAGGACCATACCAGGACCCCCGGCGAGTACTATTTTGAAGGCCCCCCCCCAATATTCACGAAGGCCATAGGAGGGACGTCTCGACCTGTCGTACCACTTTGTGAATGGCCATCTCCATCGACCAGCCTTAAGGTATGCGTCTTTTGTCCCACTGAAGTTCTCTGGCATCAGTGTCTCTCTCACCCTCAGGTCTTTCAGTCTTCTAGTATTTTGAGTAAAAACGACGAAAGACTAATAGGTCTATAATCCTTCATCGTGCTGTGGTTATTTTTTCCCGCCATGTGGATAAAGACCACCCTGACCTCACTCCTTGCCTTTGGTATATAGGACCATGCCAGGCTTGTCTGGATAATCCATTATGACCAGAGCTCCTGCATCGGTGTCGAGATAATACCATTAGGTTCGGCATATTTTAATGGCCTGAAAATGCGGACTGCCCCACTATCTTCTTCTCGTGAATGACGTTCCTGATGAGGTCATACGCCAAGGTCACATATATATAGAAATTGTGATATTTTGATCGCCGACCTCTTCCTGGCCACACAGAAAATAGTTCTTTACCAATCATCCCTCTCTCCAAGTTCCACCTTCTCCTTACCACTCTCGACGTAAATCCCCTCCTCCTTCCACAGGAAGCTAGGCTTGCTGAGATCCTTCGAGAGCACTTTGCGCAACCTAGATGCTTCACTAGTGCACAGAAATACTCCCAGGAACTCCTGTTTACCTTTCTCGACTCCGTCTTGAATTTGCCAAGGGCCTCACAATATTCATCCTAGCCCTCTGCCGTTTACACTCTCACCTCCTGCTCCTCCCTGAGTACCTTCAGTTTCGTTGACCACCATAACTGGCTGGTTTTAGGCTGCGGTACTCGTTCTAGACATGATTTCACAAAGGCCTCGTTCAGCAATCCCGTGAAAAGACCCACTGTGTCCTTCAGTTCCCTTGCTTCTTCCAGAAGCCTCTCAGTGGGCCCCAGCTTCTGTATCTGTTCCCTGAAATTCTCCAAGTTGGCCCTTCTCGGGTTTCTGCATACTCTCCTCCTCCCCATCTCATGCTCTAGTGATCCGAAAAGGAGCACAAGCCCAAGACCTTTACCGAGTCACTGTATATCACACCCGTTATAACCATAACCTGTTCCCTGAACCGGTGGTAGAGATTGAGTCATTGCCCTTATTGCATACAACCCGTGGATAAAATGTAATCAAAAAGTTACTCACTCCAATTGTTGATATCCTTGCTTCCCCAGCGACTGTGGTCTATATTGGCGTAGCCTCCTAGCACAAAGTCGTAGCCGTTGTCCTTGCACCATCTGACCAGGGACTGGATTGTGTCTGTAGGGGGATTGTCTTCACCGCATGGTGAGGAGGCCAGTAATGGTCCTCTGAGACCTCTTCAATGCCTTTAAGTCTTCTTCGCTGAAACAAGAAATCAGAGTTAGTTTCAAATCCCTACTGGCTACGATACAGCTTCTAATCTGACCTTCTGCTGGGGGAGAGATTAGATTTAGATCAGTAAATTGAGTCCACGATCCTTGTTACGTCGTAACCACGGTTCCTGAAAGGACACCACGTCAGTGCCGTCTTTTCCCATAGTTCTCAGTTGCTCGTCCGAGGCTGCTACTGAGTGGTATAGGCTATTCTGCACTAACTTCAGGCAACCCATACCCCATAGCACCCTGGGTGTCGTCGTCATAGGAGGGCGGGAGCATTCCTACCTGGTTTAAGTCAAACTTGATCTCTCCACCCGAGAACTTAAGGAAAGACAAGAATTCTGAAACAATTTTGATTAAGAGATCCTTGCATTACCGCTATTCCTCGCTCGTCCTCTTTCAATCGTCCAGTCCTCCGCTAAAAAATGTTTGTTCTGTCCTTAAAGCAGCCTAAGTGTGGATTCATCCTCAAACACAGGAACAGAAAATGCAAACCCGCAACGTCTCCATGCCAGGCCAAAGAGGGTTATGGCCGCTGTTGCATTAGTTACTATGTCCGCTTATTTACCTAAGTGGACGCAGTTATAGGGGGCTCTAAGACTGCGCTTAAAATCCCACCATTTTCGGGACTTCTTCACAAAAAAACAGCTTTTTAAGTTCCCTGCTAAAAAATCTTAAACTCTAACCTCTTTAACATCTTTCGCCACCTCATACCTTGTCCCAGAACCCAATTGCAAACAAGAATCTTGACAGGAAATGGACAATAGTCCCAAGCACCAAACTGATTAACTGAAGCAAAAGGCACGGAAGTGAAAAAACATAAAAGAAACAAAGAGAAGATACTAGTTAAGGTGCTATTTTTTTTTTGTAACTCTTTTTCCCTTGACAAACAGCAGTTGCATTGAGCACAAAGTTCAAAATGGGAAATGGCAACAAGGCAACTATTAAATCCTACTGTCGAGAGTAAAGTTTTACTGACAAATGTTGTGGCACTTCACTGGCTGAATATTTCAAGGGAGAACAAATCTTCAAGGACACCAAAGGTAAATGAATTTTGATGTTTCAAGTAATAGGAAAAAATTGATCATAGAGCAGCTCTAGGGTTTAGGTGGGTAGTGTTTCCGATTCAATACGGGGCATGATGAAGCAGTCTGAGGGTGATTCACCCGTAGCGCAAAGTCCGTGGAGCATACCTGGCATCGATTGGCTGACTATTGACTCTTCGACACCACCAACCATGTGGGAGCTGCAACGACTGGTGGGGAAGGCAAAACAGACAGAAATAGAGTGCGGTGCGCACTCTCACCAAATTTGGAGGGGAAGTACCTAAAGTAATAGGCCAAGCCCTGCCAGAATTCTTGAATACTAACGACCTACTAAAACTTACCTTTGTTAAAAGGACAAGGGAGTAGGTTTTAGCTATGTCAATATGTTAGGAAAATCAAATTGATAAGGATCAGGTTTGGAGGGTCTCCATGAAGCACTCCTTTTCGGGCCAAGGTTACACTAGGTTAAGAATGGCACGGCCAGTGCCAAATCCGATAAGCTTCCGGATTAAGGAGAAAACTAAATGGACAAAATTCGGCACTCTACTCAAAGAGGACTTGGGCAAGATAATTTAGATTGTCCAAGCATAGAAGACAAATATGACAATGTCAACATGATTATGATTCCAATAGGGGGTCATTCCAAGATAGTTGTCCTCTTCGAGAAAAGGAATCAACCAAAGGAAAACCTTGTAAAACCAGGGAGATTCGGTTTTAAAAGGGTTTTCTTTGATCCTTAGACTTTTTAAAAGAGCATAGTGAGAAAATGCGGCAGTTTATTGGAATGTGTATTACACACGGCTCAAGGAATACCATAAGATTATAAGAGCGGGAAAAAGAGCCTCCTGAAAGCTTTTCGGTGAACAGGTCGATAGCGTTAATGACCCCGCCAAGATGAAGAAGAGTCTCTCAAAAACCCATCTCCAAGCTGCAACGTTAGTAGACGACACGGTAGTGAGAGTAGAGACAATGGAGGACATGTTGAGGTTTTTGATGAAATCCCATTTTCCACGGAATATAAAGGGAACCAAGAAGCCATTGGAGACTTGGAATAATGAGGTTGATCGAGGTTTAACATTACAGAATTTATGATGAAGGAAAACTTGTGGAGCTTCCAAGCATTTAAGGCACTCGGACCTGATGGAATATTTCCGGCGTTACTATAGAAGGAGGCGGATAATCTGGTGTTCCATCTTAAGACTTGGACTCGCATATACTCCGAGGAGGGTGGTATTTATACCCAGGCCCTACAAGTCAAGCCATGCGACACCAAAAGCCTACAGACCAATAAGCCTCATGGCCTTTCAATGGAAGGTCGGTGGAGACTGTACAAAGTTGTGCATAAAATAGAAGAACGCTTCGATGCCATGACGCACAATTTGGCGGTATGCATTGACATCGAAGGGGCTTTTGACGATGTGACCTATAAAAATTGGCAGAGGCTTTCAGATGGATAATACAACGTTCTATACCGAATTTCGTGCAAATCCGTCGAAATTTGTTGTAACTACGCCCTTTAAAGTGTAAATCGGGCGAATTATATAAACGGAAGCTATATCTAAATCTGAACCGATTTTTTCCAAAATTCGTAGCGTTTGTATTTGGGCTTAGAAAGTGGGATGTGCAAATTGTCGTAATGATTGAATAATAAATTCGATGTCTACTTTAATTGCACAAAATGACAGACTGGCTATCAGCACAAGGGTTACCTTGAACGTTTTAGGGACATTGGCTTCATTATCTCGCATTTAGTACTACTTACGTTCTTCATTATAGAACATAAAATATTAAAAAGAGAGTGGCCTTTAATTTAATACATGATACGGGCTAATAGCTATAGCCGTTTTAGAGACGTGTCGTCGAAATCCCCAAAGTCACAAAATTGCCAAGAAATCGAGATTTTCAAAACTTTAGCCGGTTCAAGAAAAGGCAGCAGCACATGTTAACATTTTCCAATTATGCTTAAATTGTGGGTATCAAAAAATCAAACAAAATGAAAAATTCTAAGGAGTGCCGAAAAAAAAAAAAAAAAAAAACAAAATCGACATTAATTTTTCCTTTTGAGATAAAACCACCCTAATGCATATAGGCCGAAAGGGTCGTGCAGATGCCATACGGCTGTGCTAGATTTAGGGGTCTCAATGTTAACCCAGAAAAGACCGGAATCACGAGGAAGAAAAAGGTATGCCAAAATAACGTACCTCGTTCCCCCAATAGATTATTTTGGATATCTGACAAGAGCAAATACTTAGCAGTGATCTTGGACAGGAAACTGAATTGGAAGTGCCATATTCAGGAGCGTACCGAGAAGGCTCAAAGATGTAGTGTCCAACATCTGTGGGATAGAAATGTGACTTGAATCCGATGATAGTCCACTGGCTCTAAAAGGAGAATGAGAAGACCAATCGTTATTTACGCCTCAGTTGTTCGGTGGACTGCAATGGAGAAAAAGTACAACCGGAGGATTATACTACAGATTCAGAGAATATGTTGCCTTGGCTAAGGCGGAGCGATGAGGACCAAGGCCACTAGGGCACTGGAGACTATTCTAGATATCCGACTCACATATATACAGATTAAGTGATAGGTAACTACTGCAGCTATGAGACTTAAGACGATGGAAAAATGAATAGAGGATAGGAGCACACCATCGCGGTATAATCGAAGCGACGATAGGAAACCTGGAAGGAAAGGAAGAGGTTTCCGATCGCATTTGGGAGAGGTTGAGTGCGAAGAACTGCTGCGAGCGGCAAAGTCTTATATGGACGAAACTTTGGTATTGCCATCTGGAAATTCATGCTACAAAGATATATCAAAGCTAGAGGACAGAGTATGTCTAGGGGTCTACATTGAGAACCCAACGACTGAAATCTGTTTTCGACTGGCTGACCATAATACGGTCCGGGGAATCACGGAAAGCCTGAGTTGGTACGGTGTTAATGCGAGGACGTCGAGTGTAATCATCTTTAAGGGCAGTAAACCGCCCAACATGGCTATAACAACCAGTACGGTAACATCAGAAACAGTTTTTGAGTCTAAGGAGGATATTAACGACTTCTCTGTGGATGGCGCGATCCTCATTGTTAGGGGGCCATAGCGGAGGAAGGGATAATCAAAGAGCAAATGATTTGGCAGTGAAGGCCTAAGGACTGGCATCAGTAACCTCGGTTAACCCGAAGCCTTACGCTTCGACGCAGTCTGAGTTAAAGGCGTGGGCGATGAACGTGCATATAACACTGTGGTCGATTGCGACACCTGGAAAAAACATGGAAAGAATAGAAGAGGTTTCCGATCGGATAACTGGGACGACACTTGAGGTCGAGTGCGAGGCACTGCTGTCAACTGCACAGACAGAAGGAATAAAAGAAGTTTCCGATCGGATACCTGAGACGACACTTGAGGTCGAGTGCGAGGAACTGCTGTCAGATGCACAGTCTTGGATTGACAGAACTCTGGTATTGCCATCTAAAAGTTCCTGCTAAATGGATGGATCAAAACTAGAGGAGAGAGTGGGCCTGTGGGTCTGCATTGAGAACCTAGAGACTGCAATCTGTTTCCGACTGCCGGACCCCAATACGATCCTGCAGGAGGAAACCCAGGCAATCAAGGAATATATGAGGTGGTGTGTTGAAAATGCCAGGACGTCGAGGGTGAACATACTTACGGACAGTAAACTGGCCATCAGGGCAATGAAAACCAGGACGATAAGGTCACGAATAGTAGTGAAGTGTAAGAAGGAGATCAGCGCCAAACCAAAGGGTAGTTTGAGTACCCTTTCTCAATGACAATGGGCAGTTTTAGCGTCCTAACTCACAGGAAAGGGTAGTTTTAGTATCTTTACCCCTGTTCCTTAGTGGAATGTTCATGGGCAAAATTTGCATTTGCATTTACCCAGAACAAAAGGTAGTTTAGTATTTTAATCCAAAGGAAAAGGTAGGCTTAGTAATTTAACCCAAAGGAAAAGATAGGCTTAGTACCCTTACCCAAAGAAAAGGGTACTTTTATTTCCTTAACCAAGGTAAGGGTAGTTTTGGTACCTTTACCCAAGGGAAAGGATAATTTTAGTAGTTCTACGCGAAGGAAAGGGTAGTTAAAAACCTTATTAACATAAAAGGGCAGTTTTAGTACTCTAGTCCAAAGAAAAGGGTAATTTAAGTATCCTTACCCAATAAAAAGGGTAGCTTACGCACCCTTACCCTAGGGAATGAGTAGATTTAGTACGTCAAACCAAGGGTAAGGATAGATTTAGTACCTCTGCTTAAGGAAAAAGCAGATTAAGTTCCATTACCAGATGGAGAGGGTAGATTAAGTATGACTTCCCATAGGAAGGGGAAAATTTAGTACCCTTACCCAAGGAAAGGGGTAGATTTAGTACGCTTACTCAAAGTAAAGGGTAGATTTAGTACCCGTATCCAAGGAAAGGTAGATTTAGTACCCAAGGGAAGGGGTAGATTTAGTACCCTTAATCAAGGGAAAGGTTAGATTTAGTACCCTTACCCAAGGGAAGGGGTAGATTTAGTACCCTTACTCAAAGAAAAGGGTAGATTTAGTACCCTTACTCAAAGAAAAGGGTAGATTTAGTACCCGTATCCAAGGGAAAGGTTCATTTAGTACCCAAGGGAAGGGGTAGATTTAGTACCCTTAATCAAGGGAAAGGTTCGATTTAGTACCCTTACCCAAGGGAAGGGGTGGATTTAGTACCCTTACTCAAAGAAAAGGGTAGATTTAGTTCCCTTACTCAAAGAAAAGGGTAGATTTAGTACCCGTATCCAAGGGAAAGGTTCATTTAGTACCCAAGGGAAGGGGTAGATTTAGTACCCTTAATCAAGGGAAAGGTTCGATTTAGTACCCTTACCCAAGGGAAGGGGTGGATTTAGTACCCTTACTCAAGGAAGAGGGTAGATTTAGAACCCTTACCCAAGGGAAAGGGTAGATTTAGTATCCTTATCCAAGACAAAGGGTCGATTTTGTACCCTTATCCAAGGCAAAGGGTCGATTTAGTACCCTTATCCAAGGGAAGGGTAGATTTAGTACCCTTTCCCAAAGAATAGGGTAGATTTGATACCCCTACCCAAGGAAAAAGTAGATTTAGTACCCTTACCTAAGGGAAAATATAGATTTGGAGGTCTTACCAAAGGGAAAGGTCAGTTTTAGTACAATTACCCAAGGGAAACGGTAGATTTAGTACCCCAACCAAAGGTAAACGGAAGATTTAATGCGCTTACCTAAGGAAATTGTAGATTTAGTACGCGTTGCCAAGGGAAAGGGTATATTTAGTACTCTTTCTCAAGGAAAAGGGTAGATTTAGTACCCTTACCCAAGGGAAAGGATAGATTTTATACCCTCACAAAAGGAAAAGGGTAGATTTGCTGCCCTTACCCAAGGAAAAGGGTAGATTTGGTGCCCTGGCCCAAGGGAAATGTCAGAAAGGGTAGAATTAGTACCCTTACCTAAGGGAGAGGGTACATTTAATACCGTTACCAGAGGAAAGGGGTAGATTTGGTACCCTTACCAAATGAGAAGGGTAGATTAAGTAGCCTAACTGAAGGCAAATAATAGATTTTTTACCCTTACCCAAGTGAAAGGGTAGATTTGGTACCCTTACCCAAGAGAAAGGGTAGATTTAGTACCCTTACCCAATGCAAAGGGCTGATTAGGTACCATTACCCAAAAGAAAAGGTAGATGTAATACCCCTACCTAAAGAAAGGGTAGATTTAGTACCCTTACCCAAAGAAAAGGGTAGATTTAATACCACTACCCAAGCGAAAGGGTAGATTTAGTACTCCTTCCCTATGGAAAGTTTAGATTAAGTACACCCAATGGAAAGGGTAGATATAGTATTTTAAGCCAATGAAAAGGTTTGATTTAGTACCCTTAACCAAGGGAAAGGCAAGATTTAATACCCTTATAGATCTTACCATTGAACTTCTCGGTAATATTTCAAGTTTGTTTTTTTTTTAGCTCCAGAAGAAGTTCACCCTTTTGGATTCTAATTGCTTCGTTAACCTCGTTACCGATCTCTTGCAGGTATGGGTCGGGTCACATACACCTCTTCTTCGTCTTCTTCTTCGGTGGTCCTCGTTGCTTATTATCTTCCAAACTTGTAGCATTTGCTGTTATCCCAGCCAAGCCTGAAAACGGAAAAACATTACAATCATTTAATGACGACTTCGGGTAGCCTGCTCACGCACTACCTTCAGCTGCCGGTGCTGGGGTTCTTATTCCTAAAATTTCCTCTTGAGATTTTTCGATTTGTGTTTTTTCCTAGAAGATTGAGGATGTTGGGGTATGAAGTTTCTTCCTTGAGTGATATAACCATTGCATCTGATTTATCTTTTAGGAGTCTAATTTTCCCTTTCTTCTTGGCGGGTTTACCTACCTCCTTTGTATTTGTGGGCAGTGCTGGTTGTTTGATGCCCCATCGGACGTTCTGCTGGGGTCACCGCTCCTTTTACCTTGTCTGATTTAGGCCTTTGGAGGAACGAAACTTGTTTGGGTGGGTCGCATCGTTAAGGTCTCGTTTAGACTCCGGTTTCGATAGCCAAACTTTTGGCGATGTTTGTGTTGGCTTTCTCACTTAGGTTGAAAAGAGGGACATACACCTTAGCCAGCTGGCTTAGGAGTATATCCCTCACTTAATTTTTATCCTATGATCTCAGACCTTGTTGTATTGTAGGTTTACCTGATTGTCCTGATTTGTTGCTTGATTGGGTGATGCACGTTATTTCTGCACTATTCGCAATCCAACAGTTCAGCGATTTGGTCTCTCAAAGCAGCAAAATCCTGTTTTCCTTCAGGTGAGGAAGTCTTCGTTTCCGGTGGGTCTTGTTGCTTCATATCTTCCAAACTTGTAGCATTTGCTGTTATCCCAGCCAAGCCTGAAACCGGAGAAACATTTCATTCATTTGATGACGACTACGGGTAGCCTGCTTACGCACTACGTTTAGCTGCCGGTATTAAGGTTCTTAGTCCTAAATTTTTCTCTTGAAAATCTTCGATTTGTGTTTTTTCCTGGGATCTTTCCCATTGCGTTTTTCGCCTAGCCGCCAGTATCTTTGACGGAGCCGCTTCCAATCTGGAGATATCAGACACTGACCGGCAAGTTCTTGGTCGGCGGCCGCTTATTATTCGCAACCATCCGCCACCTGTTGACCCTGGTAGTAGACGAAGCTTGGCTCTACCCCATCTTTCTGTTTGTCAGCCCGTCTGCCAACTGTCAGGTCGCCAGATAAAGAAGTCCTGGATTAGGTATAAAGTTCTGAAAAATCTCGGAATGCATTCTAAGGCGAAATGTTAGGAGAGCAACAAGTTTAATTAGCAAATCCATCTATAGGGAATACATTGGGTTGCCCAAAAAGTAATTGCGGATTTTTCATATTGTCGGCGTTGACAAATTTTTTCACAGCTTGTGACTCTGTTATTGCATTCTTTCTTCTGCCAGTTATCAGCTGTTACTTTTAGCTTGCTTTAGAAAAAAAGTGTCAAAAAGTATATTTTATTTTCATTCTAAGTTTTATAAATAATGCATTTATTTTCTTTTAAAAAATCCGCAATTACTTTTTCGGCAACCCGGCATTTAAATCCGTATGGAAAAGTGATTCCTTGGAAAACTGAAGTTTTGATTGTTGTGATAGCTAACAAAGTCGACTCCGCTTGAAAGCTTCTGCCTCTTCTAGCTCGTTATTTAAACTTTTAGTTTATTACACCTTAATTTTATTTTTCTGTATTTTGTTTTAAGGAGTTTACGTTCAGTCCCAAAGGAATGCCTTGCATGAAGTAAAACTCCAATAAATATTTGCCATAAATCACTGCTGGCTGTGCTTTGTCTATGTTCATGCGAACTTCCTCAAAAACAAGAAAAACAGAAAACTGTACAGCTCTCAAAGGAAGACAGATTCATTTGTTCATAAGTTATCCTGCTACAACAATCATTACATCCTGCAAAGGCTGGTAGCAGTCTTTGGCTTTCTTTGCTTTGACTCAAAACAAAAGTTTCCAACGAAAAGCAGTTACAAGGCCCACCAAAAGACAATGGAAATTGAATTGGCAACCAGCAAAAAAAGAAAAGGAGATGGAGTCAATGAAAACAATCTTTTCTTCTTGTTTAACTAGTTTCTCTTTTTCTTGTGTTCTCCCCCTCTGCTGCTTTTTTAGTTCCGCTGCATGGTGATGGGGCTATGTGTTGGTTGGTTGGGTTTTTTCTATTATCTATTTTTTTTTTCTAAACTGTTACTGTTATCGGTACCTCATTCGGTTTATTCAAGCATCACAAATACCGGAAATAAAATGTAATTTGCAATTCTGATGAAGATTGTACTCTATTCTTGTAGTTAGGCTAGTCTCTGTCTTGTTTGTGGGCATAAACAGACCGACATACTGACAGGGGTTCGCTAGGTTGGCTGAGTGGTTGGAGTAGATGTTATGACAAGGAAACCAACAGATGTCTTTGCATGGCCATTGCCATCAAAATCTCCTGAAATCTAACGAAATATCCATGTGGGCAGCAGTTGTGGCAGTTGCCAATAAGGAATGCGAACATGCAATGACTTAAGATTCTCAAAGATTGTTTATGGCCTACAGCTACAGTCATAAGGGGAGCAATGGTCGACTGGTTGCTTGTGGTTGGGTACATCGAGGGGAATTTGGGTGTGCAAGACTGAAACGCCCGATTATCAAAGCATCGCTGGCAGAGAGCTCAATATGGAAGATTGTAACCAAAGAAACTCTGCAAGGATTTTTTCAAACGCAGATTACGTTTGAAAAAATTCGCCTGATTATCAAAGCATAATTGGCAGAGGGCTCAATAAGGAAGATTGTCACCAGAGAAACTCTGCAAGGATGGGTTTTATCTCCTCTATTGTGGTTTCGCCTTATCAATGGGGTTATGTGGTCTTTCGAGAGCGAGAAAG
This sequence comes from Stomoxys calcitrans, assembly GCF_963082655.1. Lineage (NCBI taxonomy): Eukaryota > Metazoa > Arthropoda > Insecta > Diptera > Muscidae > Stomoxys > Stomoxys calcitrans. The sequence continues at coordinate 212,319,870 of NC_081553.1, forward strand.
GGTCGTTGCCTACCCAGATTACGTTTGAAAAAATTCGCCTGATTATCAAAGCATCATTGGCAGAGGGCTCAATAAGGAAGATTGTAACCAGAGAAACTCTACAAAGACGGGTTTTATCTCCTCTATTGTGGTTTCGGCTTATCAATGCGGTTATGTGATCGTTGCCTACGCAGATGACGTTTGAAAAAATTCGCCCGATTATCAAAGCATCATTGGCAGAGGGCTCAATAAGGAAGATTGTAGCCAGGGAAACTCTACAAAGATGGGTTTTATCTTCTCTATTGTGGTTTCGGCTTATCAATGGGGTTATGTGGTCTTTCGAGAGAAAGAGGGTCGTTGCCTACGCAGATTACGTTTGAAAAAATTCGCCCGATTATCTAAGCATCGCTGGCAGAGGGCTCAATAAGGAAGATTGTGACCAGAGAAACTCTACAAAGATGGGTTTTATCTCCTCTAATGTGGTTTCGGCTTATCAATGGGGTAATGTGGTCTTTCGAAAGAGAGAGAGGGTCGTTGCCTACGCGGATGACGTTTGAAAAAATTCGCCCAATTGTCAAAGCATCACTGGCTGAGGGCTCAATAAGAAAAATTGTGACCAGAGAAACTCTACAAAGACGGGTTTTATCACCTCTAATGTGGTTTCGGTTTATCAATGGGGTTATGTGGTCGTTGCCTATGCAGATGACGTTTGAAAAAATTCGCCCGATTATCAAATCATCATTGGCAGAGGGCTCAATAAGGAAGATTGTAACCAGAGAAACTCTACAAAGATGGGTTTTATCTCCTCTATTGCGATTTCACCTTATCAATGGGGTTATGTGGTCTTTCGAGAGAGAGTGGGTGAATGTCGTTGCCTACGCAGATCGCGTTTGAAAAAATTCGATCGCTGTGCTTCAAACTGCGTTTACAAGATCTCCACAGGTGACGAGTCGTGAATCTATGCATGCGAGAGTGAAACAAAACAGAAATCGGCAGTGTGGTTCTTCGAAGACGAGCCAAATATAGCGAAAATTGTTCGTGGAAGAAGCACTTTGAAGTAAATGGTCACCCGTTTCTTTAGCAAAGCTGGTCATATGGCGACTGTTCCGCTTGAGCAACGTAAGACCGTCAATTCTGAGTGGTACATTATAATTTGATTGCCTGAAGTCTTTGGAGAAACTCGAAAATCGAAAAAAGAAAAGACGAATCCTTGTGCACCATGGCAATGCGTGCTCTCACACATCGGCGAAAAGCATCGCCTTTTTGACCAGCCAAAAGGACAAAATGATGGCACACTTAGTCGTATGCCATCTCCAAGACCCTTTCGGCCTTTCCGCATATCTAATTCTGACTTGTACTACTACTAAGAAGTATTATAACTTAATCTTCGTAGCAGATAAATCCCTTACCAGCTTGGGTCCGCAGTAGACTATCTATGGTGGTTACCCATAGCAGTGGCGATAAAATTCCTCTTAGGTTAGGTTGAATGGGTCGCCCACCACTGGTGAGTTCACTCGGAGACCAGTTTGGCCCATTGTGGTACCCAAAAGAGAGAAAGGGAAGAAAAAGAAAATGTGAGACCTTGTACTAGAGGTTAAACATGAATAAAAGAAAAAGACAGGAGGAGTGGAGAAACCCGAATGGGAGGTTAAGAACTGTCCTTCCATACACAAGCACGGACCTACCCACGACGGAGCCTGTGGCACCCCCCGTCGAAACCATCCTGTTCCCTCAACAAACCTCAAGAGAGATACCAGCGGTACGTTCGCAAAATGAGAGCCTACGTCTCTGCCGACCCGGACAGGAACACAGCAAGTGCTAATAGACTCCTCTTCATCCTCATCGAGGCAACTCCTACAGAAGTCATTGTGCGGTATCCCCATGCGGCCTATGACACAGTGTCCGGTTATGACCCAGTTATGAAAGTACTCATCGACTTCTTATCGAACTCCAGCAACTCCCTCGTCCTGCTCCGATCGATGACCGGTCACAGCGCCTTCGCAGTCCGGCAACCATCGACGTATGGCACGTAGTTTAAACCGATGACTTTTCTGCTCGGGGCAGACGAACCCCTCCTGACGCCCTCGTCCACGCTCTCATTTCCTAGAATCTCCTCATGCCCAGGAACCCATGTCAGCGTCAGATCGCAGTCCGGCAACCATCGAAGAATGGCACGTAGTTTAGACCGATGACTTTTCTGCCCAGGGCAGATGAACCCCTCGTGACGCCCTCGTCCACCCTCTCATTTCCTAGAATCTCCTCAAGCCCAGGAACCCATCTCAGCGTCACATCGTGGGCCTGGAGCTTATCCAGGGATTCCAAATAGTCCACCATACCACCGATGCCGTCCTGGTCATCCCCTCCATTGTGTTTATTAGCTCGACGCATGGCACGTAGTTTAAACCGATGACTTTTCTGCTCGGGGCAGACGAACCCCTCCTGACGCCCTCGTCCACCCTCTCATTTCCTAGAATCCCCTCATGCCCAGGAACCGTGGAACCGACGCCGTCCTGGTCATCCCCTCCATTGTGTTTATTAGCTCGACGAATGGCACGCAGTCTAGACCGATGGCTTTTCTGCCCGGGGCAGACGAAGCCCTGCTGATGACCTCGTCCACCCTCTCATTTCCTAGAATCCCCTCATACCCAGGAACCCATGTTAGCGTTACATCGTGGGCCCCGAGCTTATCCAGGGATTCCAAACAGTCCACCATACCACCGATGCCGTCCTGGTCATCCCCTCCATTGTATTTATTAGCTCGACGAATGGCACGCAGTCTAGACCGATGGCTTTTCTGCCCGGGGCAGACGAACCCCTGCTGACGCCCTCGTCCACCCTCACATTTCCTAGAATCCCCTCATGCCCAGGAACCGTGGAACCGACGCCGTCCTGGTCATCCCCTCCATTGTATTTATTAGCTCGACGAATGGCACGCAGTCTAGACCGATGGCTTTTCTGCCCGGGCAGACGAACCCCTCCTGACGCCCTCGTCCACCCTCTCATTTCCTAGAATCTCCTCATGCCCAGGAACCCATGTCAGCGTCACATCGTTGGCCCAGAGCTTATCCAGGGATTCCAAACAGTCCACCATACCACCGATGCCGTCCTGGTCATCCCCTCTATTGTGTTTATTAGCTCGACGAATGGCACGTAGTCTAGACCGATGGCTTTTCTGCCCGGGGCAGACGAACCCCTGCTGACGCCCTCGTCCACCCTCACATTTCCTAGAATCCCCTCATGCCCAGGAACCGTGGAACCGACGCCGTCCTGGTCATCCCCTCCATTGTGTTTATTAGCTCGACGAATGGCACGCAGTTTAGACCGATGGCTTTTCTGCCCGGGGCAGACGAACCCTTCCTGACGCCCTCGTCCACCCTCTCATTTCCTAGAATCCCCTCATGCCCAGGAACTTATGCCAGCGTCACATCGTGGGCCAGGAGCTATCCAGGGATTCCAAACAGTCCGCCACGCATCTCGACCTCACCAGCCTCGACCCCAAAGCCTTGAGCGCCGCCATACTGCCCACATAAATTCTGAGTTTCGAGGGCGGTAAGCCCCTTGCCAGAATTTATCTTGCGGCTACTGCAATGGCACAGACCTGATATTGAGTCCATCAGAGTAGACCTCGAATCCAGTCCCTGACTCCATCTTGGAGCCATCTGTGTAGATCGAGATTTCATCCGCCCTCCAATTCGTCCCTCTCAGGAAAACGAGTCGCGAATGCCCTCACTCCAGTCGGCACTGGTGCCAGGCAGTCGGAGATCCTCCTCAGTCTACCCTCCGTATCCATAACACCCAGAATCGAACTGCGGCCACAACCATCCTCCTTCAGCATTCCGAGCTATCTCAGCCTAAGCACGACCCTGGCAGCGCAGTTCCAAATATAGGCCCCAATGGGCTGCATATCCTCTTTGTGGCCTTTAATGTTGAAGTTTTTTCTATCCTTTTTGGTGTAGCTCGTGTTTCCGTTTCGTTACTTTCCATCTGATTTTGGCCAATAGTTTTCGCCATCCTTTTTGTAAAAGCTTTGTTTTTGTAAGCCATCAAATTTAAGATTGTAGGACAAAAATTTTTATGATTTTTTACAATGCCTACTCGTTGTTGAATGTCACAAAGAACATCAAAGCCATGCCCAAAAATAAAAAAAGACCAACCAAAAAGAGAAACAAATTTTTTACAACTATACAACCGCATCCGCATTGCCATTACAAAACGAGATACGAGAGCATTATACAGATCCCAAATACAAGAGATACAGAGATACCAATGTTGGCGATATATTGAACATTATGGCTATGCCGCGGCCTGGCATTTAAGTTTTTGGATGGCTGGATGGCTGACTGGCATGCAGTTTGGCAAAAGGAAAGGAAAAGAAATAAAAAAAAAATTACAAAAAAAAACTTTTTTGCACATACCATAGACATATCGAATTTACGTTGTATTTTGTTCTGGGCTCTTGGACTGTGGCTGTGGGTGTTGTTGCGGTTGATGATGCTGCTGCCGCTTTATACAGTTTTTTTTCTGTAAAATACCCAGCACTCAAGAAATCGTAAAAATGCTTTCCGTTGATAAGCTTTCTCTTCGAAATCTAAATCTATATAAGTAACGAATCCTCATACAGTGGGATGGTAATTAAAAAATTATGAACTTGTTGGAATTGAAAGAAGGACAGGGCTTTGGACTTTTGAGGTGATCAAAAAACCTTAAACCAATTGCTGGCTACACGAATGTTGTGTTTAATGCGGATGCCTATCATCACGGCCCAAACCTGCGAGGCCCAAGGGTGAATACAATGCGTCCAACAAAGCCTCCACATTTGGCAATCCACACAAGAGTACCAATTTGATCACCCGTATTTGGACTTGTTCACCTCCTTGGTTAGGAACGGAGCACAACTTAAAACTCCTTTCGATCAATGGGTCACGGCACCCGGTTGAAAACGCAACTCCACGCAGAGCTTATGCCCTACCCGCGATTTGGGTACAAACCACACCTACCATCTTGCTCCCCACTGGGGCCTCACCATTGCTAGGCTGGAACCGAAGTTCAAGGGGCTCCTGTCACCAGATTAATGTCTCCGGTCAAAAAGACTACTACCAGTTGAACCCCAAACAGTTCTGGACTGGTCACCTGGAAGAAAGGAATCGCCCTAAGCCGACCAAAAGCCAGCCAGGTACCAGATTAATGTCTCTGGTCAAAAAGACTACTACCAGTTGAACCCCAAACAGTTCTGGACTTGTCACCTGGAAGAAAGAAATCGCCTTAAGCCGACCAAAAACCAACATACGAAAGTATGCGGCAAAAACAACATACATCAGGACGATATATTGGGTTGCCCAAAAAGCAATTGCGGATTTCTCATATAGTCGGCGTATGCTATGCAGAGTCACAAGCTGTGACAAATTTTTCACAGCTTGTGACTCTGTAATTGCATTCTTTATTCTGTCAGTTATCAGCTGTTACTTTTAGCTTGCTTTAGAAAAAAAGTGTAAAAAAGTATATTTGATTAAAGTTCATTCTAAGGTTTATTAAAAATGCATTTACTTTATTTTAAAAAATCCGCAATTACTTTTTGGGCAACCCAATACATCAGGACGATATACACAAACAGGACATGACAGCCCTTACGGACTATGCCACACATATCCGCTCCAACATGTCACTCACAATCATCGCGGCCAACCTCACGGATGACAGAAAACAACCACAAAAGCTACTGAAAACAACGATGGACAACACCGCAGCATCAACATGGGCAAGGCAGGTGCCAGACCATGTCATGTGCAGCACCAAATCACTCGGTTGCGCCAGTACAGCAACATCTCGTTATGGATAACTAGCGTGTATTCATGCCACCACTAAGTCATGTCTGTATCCTAAGAAATACTTCACGGGAAAAGGTGGTCAGCCTTGTAACAGTCGTCTGGTCTTCAAGGGCCCTATTCAAATCCCACACCGTCTCGCTAATCCCCATCGAGACTAAAACTCTAATGTCTGCATAGTACGGCCATTCCGTCAGTACATGCCTCCAGTCCTCAGGTCTCCCACAGTTGCACATATCAGTCGCGGACAAGTTCCTCTGATGCAAGAATGCATTAAAGGAACCATGTCCCGTCAGTATGAAGCCCAGACTTAGGCCGAAACCAAACTCCGGGGCGGTCTTGTACGAATGTCGCTTCACTAATAAATTCGTAGGTCATCCGACCATTGTCACTGTTCGCCCATCTAGTTTTCCACCTTTCATCAAGGCGCTCCAAAAGGAGAAGGCCTTGAGCCGCCTAACATCCCCATCTGCAAGCTCAGAAGCAGTGAGCCAATTCTCATGCCATTATGGAATTCCCTTTTTCAGACCATACACAACGGCCATGTAACTCACGGGTAAATCCAGCAGGAGCGCGCCAAGCAATACCTGTAGTGCATCTCTCGAAACAGTCCTATAGACAGGCAAGCAAGCCAGCATTGCCACCCTCTAACAAGAGAGGATCTTCTTTCGTCCTCAGACTGTCACAGCAATTCCGTGCCATACAGGCGCTCCATAAGTTGGGCAAGCGACAAATAGACCACCATATATGGACCGAACAGCGCGACGACTAAGACCCCAATCACTTCTCAGAACACTTAACCACATTCCGGCTACTCCAGTCATCTTTTCCTTCACCCAATCCCAATGGCACAGGAAACCCATTCTCTCTGAAACAGTCACTCCCAGCTATTTTACGAGCTACACATAGGCAAGCAAGCCAGCATTGCCACCCTATGACAAGAGAGGATCTTCTTTCGTCTTAAGACTGTCACAGCAATTTCGTGCCATACAGGCGCTCCATAAGTTGGGCAAGCAACAAATAGACCACCATACATGGACCGAACAGCGCGAGGACTAAGACCCCAATCACTTCTCAGAACACACTTAACTATTCAGGCTACTCCAGTCATCTTTTTCTTCACCCTATCCAAAAGGGACAGGAAACCCATTTTCCCTGAAACAGTCACTCCCAGATATTTTAGGAGCGCTACGTGCCTGATGCTAGCTCTACCAGATCGAATGATTGATGATTTCGCGACAAGATGCCCTTGAGCAACATAGTCACGGTTTTGTCTTCCGCGACTCGCTCAATGCCCATAGCAAGCTCACCGCGAGTTTCCAGAGCATGTCTGGAGTCTCTTTCAACCAGGATGAGCAGGTCATCTGCAAATGCACTGATTTTGAAGGACTTAGCGAGACAGCAGGGGATCCATCATGAGGTTCCATTTATATGGAGCACAGATGGGCCCCTGAGGGCAGACACATTGAATATCTTTCCAAACCATATCGCCAGCACCAACCACTCAAGCGTTTCTATCACAGAAGTTACTATGCCAGAGAGAAAGTTCCAGGCAACCTATTTCGCTTAATCTTGTGAGTACACTACGCCATGAAAGATAATCAAACGCTCCTTTGAAATCGACAAATATGTCAAGGACATATTTGGTGCTCGATTCTCTCACACAGTTCTGCACATGGATCCAGGCCCTTTTCCTACCCAAAGCCGAACTGGTATGGAGAATTACCCTCCTCGTAGCCCTCCCTAAATCTTGTTTCCATTATCCTCCGGAGGCCACCATGGCGCAGAGTTTAGCATGTCCGCCTGTGACGCTGAACGCCTGGGTTCGAAACCTGGCGAGACCATCAGAAAAAATATTCAACGGTGGTTTTCCCCTCCTAATGTTGGCAACATTTGTGAGGTACTATGCCATGTAAAACTTCTCTCCAAAGAGGTGTCGCACTGCGGCAGGCCGTTCGGATTCGGCTATAAAAAGAACGACCCTTATCATTGAGCTTAAACTTGAATCGGACTGCACTCATTGATATGTGAGAAGTTTGCCCCTGT
>NC_081553.1:212332716-212357716 GCF_963082655.1 Stomoxys calcitrans
TGGGAAAGGGTATTAAAACTACTTTAATCCTTGGGAAATGGTACTAAAACTACTCTGTCTCTTGGAAAATGGTACTAAAAATACCCTTTCGCTTGGGAAAAAGTACTAAAACCAAGCTTTCTCATGGAAAAGTGTACTAAAACTAAGCTTTTCCTTGGGAAAGTGTACGCTTTCTCTTGGGAAAGGGTACTAAAGCTAAGATAACCTTTCCCTTGGGAACGGTTTCTGAAACCACCTTCACCTTTGGGAAAGGGTACTAAACCTACGCTTTCCCGTGGGATATGGGTCAAAAACTAAAATGGAACTAGAACTACGTGTTTCTGTGTAAAATGGTACTAAAACTAACCTTCCCTTGGAAAATCGTGATGAAACTACCATTTCTCCTAGAAAAGTTTACTAAAGCTACCCTTTTCCTTGTGATAGGGTGTAAAAAGTACCCTTTCCTTTGTGATACAGTATAAAATGTAACTTTTTCCTTGGGAAAGGGTACTAAAACTAACCTTTCTCTTGGGAAAGTATACTAAAACTATCCTTTCACTATCCTAGTGAAACTACAATTTCTCTTAGGAAATGGTACTAGAACTACCCTTTTCTTCGGGAAAGGGTGCTAAAAATACTCTTTCCCTAGTGAAAGGATACTAAAAGTACCTTTTCTCTTGGGAAAGGGTACTAAAACTACCCCTTCCCTTGGGAGATTAGTTTATATGGGAGCTATAATAGGTTATACACCGATTCAGATCATATTTACCACTGTTGTTGGAGTCATAAGTCATTGGCCCGTTGGCCCATGAACATTCCATTAGGGAAGAGGGGCAAATTTATCACATATCAATGAGTGCTGTCCGATTCAGTTTAAGTTCAATGAATGAATAGGTGGCCCCTTATTTAAAGACGAGTCGGAACGGCGTGCTGCAGTACGACACCTCGATGGGGAGAAGTTTTTATGTGGCATAGTACCTTACAAGCATTAGAAAGGGATAACCACCGCTGGATGGGGGTCTAGTCATTCCGTTCCGTAATACCTCGAAATATTGATCTAGGACCCCATAAAGTATTCATTATACCCTCCACCATAGGATGGGGGGTATACTAATTTCGTCATTCTCTTTATAAATACTCGAAATATTCGTCTGAGACCCCATAAAGTATATATATTCTTGATCGTCGCGACATATTATGTCGATCTAGCCATGTCCGTCCGTCCATCCGTCTGTCCGTCCGTCCGTCCGTCTGTCTGTCGAAAGCACGCTAACTTCCGAAGGAGTAAAGCTATCCGCTTGAAATTTTGCACAAATACTTCTTATTAGTGTAGGTCGGTTGGTATTGTTAATGGGCCATATCGGTCCATGCTTTGATATAGCTGCCATATAAACCGATCTTGGGCTTTGACTACTTGAGCCTCCAGAGGTCGCAATTCTTATTCGATTGGAATGAAATTTTGCACAACATATTTTGTTATGATATCCAACAACTGTGCATAGTATGGTTCCAATCGGTCCATAACCTGATATAGCTGCCATATAAACCGATCTTGGGTCTTGACTTCTTGAGCTTCTAGAGTGCGTAATTCTTATCCGATTGGAATGAAATTTTGCACGACATATTTCGTTATGATATCCAACAACTGTGCTAAGTATGGTTCAAATCGGTGCATAACTTGATATAGCTGCCATATAATAAGATCTTGGGTCTTGACTTCTTGAGCTTCTAGAGGGCGCAATTTTTGTCCGATTGGAATGAAATTTTGCACGACGTGTTTTGTCACGACATCCAACAACTGTGTTAAGTATGGTTCAAATCGGTCCAAAACCTGATATAGCTGCCATATAAACCGATCTTGGGTCTTGACTTCCTGAGCTTCTAGTGGGCGCAATTTTTGTCCGATTGGAATGAAATTTTGCACGACATGTTTTGCTATGACTTCCAACAACTGTGCTTAATTAGGTTCAAATCGGCCAATAACCTGATATAGCTGCCATATAAACCGATCTTGGGTCTTGACTTCTTAAGCCTCTAGAGGTCGCAATTATTATCTGATTTGCCTGAAATTTTGTACGACGGATCCTCTCATGACCATCAATATGCATGTTTATTATGGTCTGAATCGGTCTATAGCCTGATACAGCTCCCATATAAGTCGATCTCTCTATTTTACTTCTTAAGCCCCCAGTGGGGGCAATACTTATTCGAATTGGCTGACATTTTACACACGTCTCCAACATATAATTTAATTGTGGTCCAAACCGGACCATATCTTGATATCGCTCTAATAGCAGAGCAAATCTTTTCTTTTATCCTTTTTATTTTGCCTAAAAAGAGATGCCGGGAAAAGAAGTCGACAAATACAACCCATGGTGGAGGGTATATAAGATTCGGCCCGGCCGAACTTAGCACGCTTTTACTTGTTTCTAGATCGTCTCGACATTCTGAGCGCCATAGGTCTTGAGAAATTCGTGCAAAATCTAGGGCTCAGGAAACCAAGCCGAAGGACCATTTAATATGGGAGCTATTACCAAACCTGAGCCGATGTGGTCCATTTGCAAACCCCAAAGATCTACATCAATATGAACTAACTGTGCAAAATTTCAGACTGATATCTCTATTCGTTCAACAGCTATTGCGATTTCCACAGACGGAAGGACAAACGGACATAACTAGATTAGCTAAGGATGTCAAGATGATTAATAATGTACATGAATTATGAGAACGCAGATCAATACTTTTAGGTTTTATCAACGGAATGACTAGATAGTATATCCCCCATACTATGGTGGTGGGTATAATAAGAACATTTTTTGTCCCTTAAAAGTATATTTTGAAAAAATAAGCATTTCTACCCATTAACATTATCTGCAATTTACATCAACATAACAAATTTTCCAAGAAGCCGACAATTACTTGCCGGCAAGCACACTCATAGTCAGAGAAATGCTTTCTATTTCCAACATTCTCAACATTTAAGCCCCTTTTCGAAATGTTCGATGTTGATGACTTCATTTGCATACGTCAACTCATTAATTATTGATTCGTGTCCTTTCTATTTCTAGCTGCTCTAGCAGCTGGGAGAAACTCAAAATGAAAGCCATTAAATGAAGAAGCACCCAAGTGGAGGAAGAAGAAGAAAAAGTTAACGACGAATGGAAAAGTTTAAAAGGATGTGACAAACTTCAGTTGAATTTAAAAATGCCAATTGATGTCAATAATATTAAAACATAAAATTGATTAGAATTTTATTGGCAGCCATTATGGGTGCTGCGGCGGACGAATTCAAGGGACAAATGAATGGAAGACAATGTCTGACAATGGGAAACGACGACGACTTGGCATATCGACAGGTAAAGAAAGGCATAAAAATCAAACTCATACCCACCTAGAAGAATCACACAAAACACAAGCTGTCATAGCAGCTACGCTGATGAAACCAACACGTGCTCCTAGACATCTGTGGGCCGGAGATGCGTACCACTGCCACAAGGACAAGGACATGAAAACCTTTTGGAACCACAACATTAGGCTTGGCTAAAAGTTCTTATGCGACTTTTAGTCCAAAGCATTCTTTGGTAAACTCTTTCCCTTTCTTAGACTTGATGAAATGTTAGGGAGGGGGAGGGGGAGGAGGAGATATGTGAAGAGGAAGAGTTTGATGGGAGTTTTTCGTTGAGGCCAGGTGTTTGGGCTTGTGTTTTTGTCTCTTCGTCCTTGTGTTGACTATTCGAAGGCTGGCATTGTTGTCATTATTGTTCAGTTTTGTTTTATAACACTGAAATGGTGTCTCCTATTCTTCTGTTGCCTGTGGTTGTGGTAGTGGCAGTGGCAGTGGTTATCATGCCGTTGATTGTGGCTTAGTAGTAGCAGAGGCTATTGATGTTTGTGCTGCTGCTGCTGCCTATGCCATGTTTGAGGCTTGGTTTGCCTATTAAATTTTGTATGCAAACATTGTCCAAATTGTAAGCAGCAAACAATGCAGAATTCAAACATTTGAGTATTTTATTGCTTGCTATGGTACAGTGGGGTAAAAAGTGTAACGGAAAAACAAGAACGCCATCGGCCTTCCGCATAAAAAACGAATACCAGAAATCCAAAGAGCGCCATGTCCTTGACTCGCTGAGTCTGAGGGCAATCCTCAACCATGCGCAATCAATCTACAAGTGAAAAAGTCTCAGATCAGTTCCGCTCTGAGATCACTTCTCCTCGCCTCCGTAATCAGCGCCGCGGCAATACCCAGGACCTTCTCCATCACACAGCATAGACCCACCATCTCCAAAGGTGAGTATAGGCCGAATCACAACAGTGCACATCCAGTGGACCGTCCCTGGTCTAAGAACACAAATTTTACCTATCGAGTTGCGACATGAATAGAGCTCAGCGCCGCCGCAATACCCAGTACCATCTCCATTATACAGCTTAAATCCACCATATCTACATCCCAGTGCTACACCAGACCCCCAAAGGTGAAGATTGGCCGAATCACGTCAGTGTGCATCCAGTGAACCGTCCCTGGTCTAAGAACACAAATTTTGCCTATCGAGTTGCGACATGAATAGAGCTCAGCGCCGCCGCAATACCCAGTACCATCTCCATCATACAGCTTAAACCCACCATCTTCACAGCCAAGTGCTACCCCAGACCCAAAAGGTGAAGATTGGCCAAATCACGTCAGTGTACATCCAGTGGACCGTCTCTGGTCTAAGAACACAAATTTTGCCTATCGAGTTGTGACATGAATAGAGCTCAGCGCCGCTGTAATACCCAGTACCATGGTCATCATACAGCTTAAATCCACCATTTTCACAGCCAAGTGCTATACCAGACACCCATAGTTGAGGAACGGCCGAACTACTACAGTGCACATCCAGTGGACCGTCCCTGGTCTAAGAGCACAAATTTTGCCTATCGAGTTGCGACGTGAGTTGAGCTCATTCAGACCCCGTTTCACTCTTTCCTCGACGTTCTTTCTACATTTCAATTCTGACCAAGAACAACGCCCAGATATTAAGCTTCGCAAGAGAGAGGTTACTGCTTTCCATCCAGAATCGGTAACCCGAACTCGCCATACGTCCTCCTTATGTTTATGCCAAGACCATTGACCATCGTCCATCTAGACAGCTTCTTCAGCGCGGCCCGTTCCTCAGGATGCCTGTGGTAGAAGAGAGAAAGCGACCAAATGCAAATTTTGCCCATGAACATTCCACTATACAACGGGGGCAAACTTCTCACATATCAATGAGTGCAGTCCGATTCAAGTTTTTCAAGCTCAATGATAAGGGGCCTCCGTTTTATAGCCGAGTCCGAACGGTGCCGCAGTGCGACAGCTCTTTGGAGAGAAGTTTTACATGGCATAGTATCTCACAAATGTTGCCAGCATTAGGAGGGGAAAACCACCGCTGAAAAAAATTTTTTTATGGTCTCGCCAGGATTCGAACCCAGGCGTTCAGCGTCATAGGCGGACATGCTAACCGACCGCCAATCAAAATTATGATGTCATCAGCATAGGCAACCACCTTCACTCTTTTTCCCCTGCCGAGGGATTCGAACCCAGGCGTTCAGCGTCATAGGCGGACATGCTAACCGACCGCCAATCAAAATTATGGTGTCATCAGCATAGGCAACCACCTTCACTCTTTTTCCCCTGCCGAGGGATAGCTATTAGTAACACACAGACTTGAGCACACAGACTTCCCTGCCGCGGGATAGCTATGAGCAACACACAGACGGGAGCTGTGAGCATCAATCTGTGTGGTCTTCCTCTTTTTCATGATGATATTATCTCGTCCCGCTCCTCAGGATGTCTGTGGTAGTAGAGAGAAAGCGACTGCCAATCAAAATTATGATGTCATCAGCTTAGGCAACCACCTTCACTATTTCTCCCCTGCAGAGGGATAGCTATGAGCAACACACAGACTTAAGCTGTGAGCTTCAATCCATGTGGTCTCCCTCGTTATCATGAGAAACCCAGTTACCAGCCGAGTTCACAGGTTGCGGATAGTGGAATGCTGCAAATGCGACCACGAACAATCAGCGGTATTGAATGTGGAGTCTCAGTAAAAGGTTGGGCGGCAGCAGCTCTAGCATACAGCGTTCCAATGACCCTCGATATGGCAAGGCGTGTTATTGGCCTCTTTGAATAACTAATGGCTCTCAGGTTCCCGCGGCGATCGGTCCTCTGGACCGGAACGAGCTTGGAGTTTAACGAGGAGTTTGACGAAGATCGCCAACATCACATGCAAATATGTGGCTTTAACAACAACAACAACTCGTTCCACCTCCAAGGATCTGAGAATCCTATTGATAATCAAGAGCCACAAAAGAGGAGATAAAACCACTCCCTGCTGTGTCCCTCTGATCGCAATCTTTTATATTGAGCCAGTGAAGTATTGATTAGCATTAACCCAGCGCATCAGGATATGAGAGACTATAACATTAAGAAGAGAGACACGTTTGGACTCCAATTTCAGGTAATTTAAAGTCCCCTATATATCCATTAAGGCTGCCTAATTGAAGTCGGCTGTTCCCGAAATCCCCTTTATGTAAACCACCACATCCTGGTCACGGAGGGTACTATCAAACTACCAACCCTTGACATTGGAGGGCACTGTAGCGCAGAGGTTAACATGTCCGCCTATGACGCAAAACGCCTGGGTTCGAATTCTGGCGAAAAAGTTTTCAGAGGTGGTTTTCCCCTCCTAATGCTGGTGACATTTGTGAGGTGTAAATGCCGTGTAAAGCTTCTCTCCAAAGAGAGAAGGTGAGAAGTATGCCCTGTTTCTTATAGGTGAGAAGTATGCCCCGTTTCTTAGTGGAATGTTCATGGGCAAAATTTGCAATTTGCAACTCTTGACGTTGGCAAGGTGGTAGGCGCTTACCAACGATGGGTCAAGAATATCCCTGATGGACGCATCTAACAATCTCTCAAGTGTCTTTAAACTAAAGACTGAGTCTGATTGGTCTAAATTCCATGGGGCGAGAGTGGCTCGATTTTCGCCACACAGTCGGCATAAAGCCAAGTAAAACACAAAGACCTCTCCAGAAGCCGCTTTTTGTAGCATGGCAGACGATATGCCATCCGGTCTGGTCGATTTGCAGGGCTGAAACGAAATAATCCTCTCAACAACCGACAGCCCCTGAACATTGCTGTGTATCACATCTGTAACAGCGAAAATCTCCGGTTCTCTGGCCACATCCGAGCTCTTCCTAAAACTGCGTTCTAGCTAGGAATTTAAGAGTTTCAAAAGTACACTCCGTCCAAGTTCTATCATCTTTTCGGATACTCCCGAAGGTCTTCGGGTCTTTAGATAAAACTTTCCGATACCTAGGGGACTCGTTCTCCCCCTTCAACAATTCATAGAAGCTTGGATGATACTTTCTACCGACCAACCCTCATTGGAGCTCATGAAGGCATCATTGTAGCCGCTTACCAAAGATGGGTCAAGAAGATCCCTGATGTACGCGTCCAACAGTCGCTAAAGCGTCTTCAAGGCGAAACACGAAAGAATGATTGATCTTAGGTCCGTGGGCTAAGAAGTGGATCGTGTTTCCCATCTTGGGAATAAAAACGACCTCTAGCCACGCAGTCGGCAAAAAACCAAGCAAAAAAAAAAAAAAAATCAAATCGTCTCCAGAAGCCACATACTCTATACGAACCCGCCTTCTGTTACATGGCAGACGATATGCCAACCAGCACAGTCGATTTGTAGTGCTCAAATGAATTAGCCGTCCAGACTATATTCCGCTTCGTTATCAGCGCCTCAGCACTGCTTTGTAGCAAAGGGATATCTGTAACAGTGGAAATCGCAGGTTCACGCGCCACATCCGAACTCCCCCCGAAAAGTGTAGCCAGGAGTTTCGAAACTAGATTAAACGAACTAGACTGCACACTCCCGAGGGCCTTCGGGTCTCTAAATAACACTTTTTGAAAACTAGAGGATTTGTTCACCCTCTCCACCGATTCACTGAACTTTGGAGGGTACTCTCAACTACCAGCATGTTCACACCTCGGGATGCTGGTAGCCGCTTACTAATGATGTGTCCGGAAGATCCCTATAGTACGCGTCCAATAGTCTCCCAAGGGTCTTCAGGATGGAAGACGAGAGACCAAATGGCCTATAGTCCTTGGGCGGGGAGTGGCTCGGTTTTATCCATATTAGGAATGAAAACGACCGTTTCTTCCCACCACACCGATGGCACAAAGCCAAGCTAAACTTAAGCCCTCAACATTGCCTGCAGAGGCTACAGGGGACGGTTCCGCTTTCTGTAGCATGGCAGGAGATATGCCATCCGGTCCGATTTATATGTGGGGCTCATATGTGTTAACCATCCGCATTGTATGTCGCTGTTTGTTGAGGGGATGATAACAGAGGGAAATTTTATCATCCCCTCAACAAACTCAACAAACGACAGCGTCCTATCTTTCGCTCTCCTCGTCTCCTTTTTGAACCTGCCCAGGTTTCCGTGATATTCCTCCTGTAGTATCGCCGGCATAATTCCGTCCATTCTGGCCGATTCAAATCTGTTTAATGCGCAAACTGCTTCTCTATCAGTAGTTGCAGTGTATCCTGTTTGCTCTCGAAAGATCTGGGCGTGCTGGTATCCTTCGGGAGGAATTTTCCCACTCTTCGCAGAACTTTGCCCCACTCTCCGCAGAACTTTGCTCTCCTCGTCTACTTCTTGAACCCTCCCAGGGATCCATGATATTCCTCCTGTAGCATCGCCGGCATGATTCCGTCCAGTCTGGCCGATTCAAATGGCTCTAATGCGCAAACGGCCAACACTATCTTCTCTTCGGCGACAATGTCTTGCGTAGATGTAGCTACTGTGAATGTAGTGACAATGTGATCCCTCACCTCCTCCTGGCTGCCCGGTAATAGCGACTTCATCAGTAGTTGCAGTGTTTCCCGTTTGCTCTCGAGAGATCTTGGAAAGCTGGTATCCTTCGGGAGGAATTTTCCCGTTCTACGCAGAACTTTGCCCCACTCTCCGCAGAATTTTGCTCTCTTCGTCTTCCTCTTGTACCTGCCCAGGGTTCCATGATAATCCTCCTGTAGCATCGTCGGCATAATTACCCACAATTTCTTCTCATCGTCTACAATGTCTTGCGTAGATGCAGCTACTGTCCGTATAGTGACAATGTGATCGCTCACCTCCTCCTAACTACCCGGAAATAGCGTCTCTATCAGTAGTTGCAGTGTCTCCTGGTTGCTCTCGAAAGATCTGGGCGTGCTGGTATCCTTTGAGAGGAGTTTTCCCATTCTCCGCAGAACTTTGCCTTATTCTCAGCAGAACTTTGCTCTCCTCGTCTCATTCTTTTCAGTCTGTCCAGTCCGGCCGATTCAGATGGCTCTAATGAGCAAACTGCCAACACTATTTTCTAATCGTCAATGTCTTGTGTAGATGCAACTACTGTGAGTATAGAACAATGTGATCGCTCACCTCCTCCTAGTTACCCGGTAATAGCGTCTTCATCAGTAGTTGCAGTATCTCCTGCTTGCTCTCGAGAGATCTTGGCATGCTGATATCCTTCGAGAGAAATTTTCTGATTCTCCGCAGAACTTCGCCCAACAGCCCTTCGCTCTCCTCGTCTTCTTTTTGACCCTACCAGGGCTCCACGGTATTCCTACTGCAGCATCGTTGGTATAATTCCGTCCAGCCCGGCCCATTAAAATGGCTGAAATGTGCGAATCGCCCACAACATCTTCTCATCTTCGACAATATAACCGGTTGGGTCTTCCTAAGAAGAAAAGTTGCTGTGGCGAGCCTACCAGGAAAGTGCGTCTCCATTAATTGTTCCACCATCTCCTGGCTGCTCTTTATTATCACGGTCTGATCGATTTGTTTAGCTGAATCGAATTAACCTAACGAATTATCTTCCCCTCTCGGTGTTAATTCCGTCCTTCCTCCTCAGAGGGCTTGGTGTACTGTGATCTTTCGAGAGAATTTAGCGCAATCTAGATGACTCGCTAGTGCTCCTCCACCATCCTCCACTGAACTTCATTCAATAACACATCTTCACTCTCCTGTCCAACTCTACTCAATATTCGTCCCATCCCTCTGCTATGTTCTCTCTTTTCCTCTTGTTAAAGAGCCTCCTGAGTACCTTGAACTTCTGTGTCCACCACGATTGGTTCTTTCTAGGCGGAAGTAGTCGTTTTGGACATGCCTTCCAAAAGGCGTCCATCAAGCACTTTGTAATGAAAACACTGTAGACTCTAGTTCTCTTCCGTTCGATATAAGCCCCCGGGGGACCCAAGTATCTGCATATAGTCCCTGAACTTCTTTAAGAGCCTCATGTGCGGCTTCTCCTTTCCTCCTCCTCTCCTTTCTATCTAGTGCTTAATCTGAAAACCCATCCTGTATGTAGTGGTCCGAAAAGAACCACTGCTTGGACTTGTTCCCGTTTGAGACTTTGGCCTAGTCCCTGCTCATCATAAGTGCTACATAACCTGTTCCCTGATCCGTTTGTAGAACGTTGGGGTATTCCCCAACTTGCAGATAGCAGATTATGTAGGTCGTTCCGGTTCCAATACCACTGCCACTTCCTACTTGCTACTTCTATATTTGCCTTCTGAACCCACTGTTCCTTTGCCGTACGATAATCCTAACCATCTTCAACATTATCATTAGTAGCCAGAACAGTATTATCATGGTCATAATCACCCAAACAATCAAAAGTAGAAAAAAACTTTTTTCTCACTGTGTCATTGCCAGGCTATGACAGTCAACGACATGCAAACCATATCTGGCAAGCAAAACTTAAAGATGATTGCGATGACGACGCTGATGCTGGGAAGGATGATGAAGCTTCATGCAAAGCCCGATAGACAAGGGCCGCATGGAGGAGAAAGAAGGGCAATATGTGTATGTGTGTGTGTGTATTCTGTATAATCGGAAATTCTTATAAAATATGCATTAAATGTCGTCGCCAAAGAATGGTAAAACGATCAATTGTTTAAATGCCAATACCAACGAGGAGAGCTCCATAAACATGCAAACACACGAGCACACATCTGCACCCACACCCTCACCCACCAACAACTCCAACAATCGCACATCTACACCTGGCCAAAAGGCATACTACTCAGTTGTTGGAATACGAGTAGAGTATAGAAATGACTTCTTGTGGCAGTGTCTATATTTGTGTTTGCATTCACAGAATACTTGGCCATTAGATAGGTATACACACACACACATACACTCACATAGCATGACTTTCATGGCTATATAAATTTGTGTAGATATGTATTTGCCTTCTATCGCAGGGGGTCGTTGAAGAGTTGAATGCATGTCTGCTCTCAACGGGAAGTCGATACCAATTCTGGCTTCCTGCAATTACGACAACAAATGCAAGAAAGAATTTCACTCAAATCATAAATCATAACCATACCGAATGCGAAGTCAATGCAATTGGTAGCTGGTAAAGCAAAAAGTATAGCAAAGCAAGTTCTATGCATCCGGCAGGTGCGAATGAGTATCCCAAGCATTTAAGATTGCAGTGCACCGACAGTATTGCCATTAATATTTGATTATATGGGAATCTTAAAAGCAACTAAAATTTCGTAATGAAGATAAAGGAACTAAAATTAAATAATCTATTTAATATATTGGGTTGCCCAAAAAGTAATTGCGGATTTTTTAAAAGAAATTAAATGCATTTTTAATAAAACTTAGAATGAACTTTAATCAAATATACTTTTTTTACACTTTTTTCTAAAGCAAACTAAAAGTAACAGCTGATAACTGACAGAAGAAAGAATGCAATTACAGAGTCACAAGCTGTATGAAAAATCCGCAATTGCTTTTTGGGCAACCCAATATAAAATAATAAATACGATGTTAAAACAAAATGTCTAGCAATAGATATTATGTTTAGATCAATTTCATTACATATTAAATTTCAAAAATTTGGTCTTTAAGTTAAACACAAACTTTGATTTTGGCAAAAAATGTGTAAAGATTTATAAAGATTTTTAATGCTGTGTTATTAAAGCAGGCCACGGTGGTGCAAAGGTTAGCATGTCCTTATATGACGCCGAACACCTAGATTCGAATTTTGCCCCAAACATCAGAAAATTTTTCAGCGGTAGTGCTGGCTACATTTGTGAGGCAGCCTGCCATGTTCCAACTTCTCTACCAAGTGGGGGGTCACGCCGTTCGCACTCGGCATAAAAGAGGAGGCCTCATATTATTGGGCTTAAACTTTGATATGAGAGAAGTAGCTCCTGTTTCTCAATGGAATGTTCATGGCAAGGTTAGTAGTAATAGTATTAATGGATGGTAACAATAATCTGTTCACCACCATTTAAAGGAATACCTAGCCATTAATTTCTGTATAAACTGCATAAAACTGTACCATGTGTCGTATGATTGTGATTTGTTTGTTGAGGGCATAACACATACGCAACCTTGTTCAATACTCTTAATCATTCTTACTATAGCCACACACAGATAGATAAGGCAATTGAAAAAAGCGTTTTCTTGGGTTCGCGATGGAGCCCGTTAGTATTCCGGGAACGAAGAATGCGGACAAATATGCCGGGAAGGGCTCTTCCACTGCAAGTACACCGCAGGGCCGTCTAGCATACATGCAAGGTGGTGATGGTTAGGTTGGGGGCGGTGGCGAGATGGGAATCTGTAAATGGATGTCGAACTGGCACAACACTTTGGCGTACCGTATGCCGAAGGAGAACAAAAAAAAAAATGATAGCCTTTGATAAGAGATCACTAATCATATTAGGGGAGTTTTAATTGGACACTGTATGCTGGGCAATATGGCGGCGCTCGTAGGATTCCGCATAGCTGTTACTGCAAAATTTGTCTTAATGTGGCAGAGGAGTAGACAAGCTCACACCTACAGTGCTCATGTCCGGATATACAGGGACACAGATGACATATGTCCAAACCAAATGGTACCTTAACTGCCATTTTCTTTGGGAAATGGTAATTAAACTACCCCCTCCCTTGGTAAAAGGACTGAAACTAATATTACACTTTCACTTGGGATATCGATTTAGAATCACCATTTTCAAAACAAAAGCGTACTAAGACTACCCTTTAAAACCACCATTTTCAAAACAAAAGCGTACTAAGACTACCCTTTCCCTATGAGGCTACTTAAGCTACCCTCTCCCTTGGGAATGAGTATTTATACTAGCCTCTCCTTTGGGAAAGGGAACTTAAACTACCCTCTCCCTTAAAAGAGGGTACTTAAAAAAACCCTCTCCCTTGCGAAAGGGTATTTAAACTAGCCTCTCTATTGGCAAAGGGTACTCTCGCATAAGAAAGGGTACTTAAACAACTCTCTCCCTTGGGAAAGGGTACTTAAATTATACTCTCACTTGGAAAAGTGTATTTAAACTAACCTCTCCCTTGGGAAAGGGAACCTGTACTATCCTCTCTCTTGAGAAAGGGAACTAAAACCAACCTCTCCCTTAAAAAGGTACTGAAGCAACCCTCTCCCTTGGGAAAGGGTACTTAAACTAACCTCTCCCTTGGGAAAGGGTAAGTAAACTACTCTCTGCCTTGGGAAAGGGTACTCAAACTAACCTCTGCCTTGGAAAAGGGTACTTAAACTACCATCTGCCTTGAGAAAGGGTACTTAAACTACTACCTGCTTTGGGAAAGGGTATTTAAATTATCACCTGCCTTGGGAAGGTGTACTTAAACTTCCCTCTCCTTTAAAAAGGGTACTTTAACAACCCTCTCCATTGGGAAGGGGTACTCTAACTAACGTCTCCCCTGGGAAAGGGTATGTAAACTACCCACTCCCATGGTAAAGGGTACTTTAATTATACTCTCCCTTGGAAAAGGGTACATAAACTACCATCTGCCTTGGAAAAGGGTACTTAAACTACAACCTGCCTAGGGAGAGGGTACCTAAACTATCCAATCCCTAGGCAGGTGGTAGTTTACGTACCATTTCTCAAGGGAGAGGATAGTTTAGGTACCCTCTCCCTTGGGAAAGGGTACTTTAACTAACCTATACTTTAGGAAAGGGTACTTAAACGAAACTCTCCCTTGGGAAATGGTACGTAAACTACCCTCTGCCTTGGGAAAGGCCACTTAAACCAACCTATGCCTTGTAAAATGGTATTTAAAAAACCATCTGCCTTGGAAAAAGGTACTTAAA
The DNA here is from genome assembly GCF_963082655.1 of Stomoxys calcitrans. NCBI lineage: Eukaryota > Metazoa > Arthropoda > Insecta > Diptera > Muscidae > Stomoxys > Stomoxys calcitrans. The sequence continues at coordinate 212,346,836 of NC_081553.1, forward strand.
CTACCACCCGCCTTGGGAATGGATACTTAATCTATTCTCTCCCTTAAACAATTTTCTTTAAACCAACCTCCCCCTTGGGAAAGGGTAATTTAACTACCCTTACCCTTGGTACAGGGTACTTAAACTATACTCTCCCTTGACAAAGGGGTACTTAAACCACCCTCTACCTTGGAAAGGGGTCCTTAAACTACCATCTGCCTTGGAAAAGGGTACCTAAACTATCCTCTTCCTTCAACTATCCTATCTAAACCACCTCTCCCTTGGGAAAGGGTACTTAAACTAAAATCTTCCTTGGAAAAGTGTATTTTAACGACCCTCTCCCTTGGTAAAGGGTACTTTAACTAGATTTTCCCTTGGGAAGGGGTATTAAAACTACCATTTCCTTTAGGAAAGGGTATTAAAACTACCCTTTAATTTGAGAAAGGTTTTTAAAACTGCCCTTTCCTATGGGAAGGGTTATTAAAACAACCGTTTTCTTTGGAAAAGGGTTTGATACCCTTACCTCGAAAAAAGGATATTAAAACCACACTTTCTTCTAGGAAAGGGTATAAAAACTACATTTTTCTTTGGAAAAGGGTATTAAAACTTCCCTTTATGGATACTTAAACCACCCTATCCCTTGTTAATGGGTAGTTTAGCTATACTCTCCTTAGGAAAAGTGTATTCTAACTTCCCTCTCCCTTAAGAAAGGATACTTAAACAACTCCCTCCTTTGGGAAGGCTACTTAAACCAACCTCTTCCTGGGCAAAAGGTATTTAAGTTAACCTCTCCGTTGGAAAAGGGTACGCAAACTAATCTCTCACTTGGGAAAGGGTAGCTAAACTAAGGGTAGTTAAACTAATCTCTTCCTTGGGAAAGGGTACGTAAACTACCCTCTGCATTGGGAAAGAGTACTTAAACAACATTCTGCCTTGGAAAAAGGTACTTAATTTATCCTGTCCCTTGATAAGGGATACTTAAAAATACTAAAGGGCACTTAAACTATACTCTCCCTTGGAAAAGGGTACATGAACTACTCTCTCCCTTAAAAAGGGTACTTTAACAGCCCTCAACCTTAGGAGAGGGTACTTAAACTAACCTATACTTGGGAAAGGGTACTTAAACAGCACTATCCCTTAGGAAAGGGTATTTAAAATACCCTCTACCTTGAGAAAGGCCACTTAAACCAACCTATGCCTTGGAAAATGGTATTTAAACTACCATCTGCCTTGGAAAAAGGTACTTAAACTACTACAGGAATGGATACTTAATCTATCCACTCTCTTAAACTATTTTCTTTAGACCACCCTCTCCTTTGGGAAAGGGTACTTAACTACCCTCTCCCTTGGTACAGGATACTTAAACTATAATCTCCCTTGGAAAAGGGTACTTAAACCAACCTCTGCCTTGGAAAGGGGTCCTCAAACTACCATCTGCCTTAGAAAATGGTATGTAACCTACCCACTTCCTTAAACTGTCTTATCTAAACCACCCCCTCCCTTGGGAAAGGGTACTTAAACTAACCTCTTTCTTGGGAGAGGTACTTAAACCACCCTCTGCTTTAGAAAAGAGTATTTAAACTACGCTCTCCCTTGGTAAAGGGTGCTTAAACTACATTTTCCCTTGGGAAGGGGTATTAAAACTACCATTCCCTTTAGGAAAGGGTATTAAAACTACACCTTAATTTGAGAAAGGTTTTTAAAACTGCCCTTTCCTTAGGGAAAGGTTATTAAAACTACCGTTTTCTTTGGAAAAGGGTTTGATACCCCTTTCTCAGAAAAAATGACATTAAAACCACACTTTCTTCTAGGAAAGGGTATTAAAACTAAATTTTTCTTTGGAAAATGGTATTAAAACTTCCCTTTAAGGATACATAAACCACCCTCTCCCTTAAGAAAGGGTACTTAAACAACCTCCTCCCTTGGAAAGGGTACTTAAGAAAGGGTACTTAAACAACCTCCTCCCTTGGGAAGGGGTACTTAAACCAACCTCTTTCTCGGCAAAAAGTATTTAAGTTAACCTCTCCGTTGGAAAAGGGTACGCAAACTAACCGCTCCGTTGAAAAAGGGTACGCAAACTAACCTCTCACTTGGGAAAGGGTACTTAAACTAACCTCTTCCTTGGGAAAGGGTACGTAAACTATCTTCTCCCTTGGGAAAGGGTAAGTAAACTATTCTCTGCCTTGGGAAAGGATATTTAAACTATCTTGTCCCTTTGTAAAGGCTACTTAAACATACTCTCCCTTGGAAAAGTGTATTCTAGCTACCCTTTTCCTTAAGAAAGTATACTTAAAAAACCCTCTCCCTTGGGAAAGGGTACTTAAACTAACCTCTTCCTAAGGAAAAGGTATTTAATCTAACCTCTTCCTTGGGAAAGGGTACGTAAACTTACCTCTACCTTGGGAAAGGGTACTTAAAATTCCCTCTGCCATGAAAAGGGTATTCAAATTACCATATGCCTTGAGAAAGGGTACTTAAACTACCACCTGCCTTGGGAAAGGGTACCTATACTATCTTCTCCCTTGAGAAAGGGAAAGTAAACCACCCTCTCCCTCAAAAAGGGCACATAAACTAACCTCTCCCTTGGAAAAGGGTACTTAAACTACCATCTGCCTTGGGAAAGGGTACTTAAACCACCACCTGCCTAGGGAGAGGGTACCTTTACTATCCTCTCCCTTGAGAAAGGTAAATTAAACCACCCTCTCCCTCAAAAAGTGTACATTAACTAACCTCTCCCTTGGAAAAGGGTACTTAAACTACCATCTGCCTTGGGAAAGGGTACTTAAACTACCACCTGCCTAGGGAGAGGGAAACCTCTACCTTGGGAAAGGGTACGTTAACTACCATCTACCATGAGAAAGGGTACTTAAACTACCACCTACCTTGGGAAAGGGTACCTATGCTATCCTCTCCCTTGATAAAGGGTACTTAAACCACCCTCTCCCTCAAAAACGGTACTTAAACTAACCTCTCCCTTGGAAAAGGGTACTTAAATTGCCATCTGCATTTAAAAAGGGTACTTAAACTACCACCTGCCCAGGGAGAGGGTACCTAAACTATCCTCTACCTTGGGAAAGGGTACTTAAACTACCCTCTACCTTAAAAATGGTATTTAATCATCCTTCCCATTTCGGAAAGGGTACTTAAACCAACCTCTCCCTAGGGAAAGGGTACGTAAACTACGCTCTGGCATTGGAAAGGTCCTTAGACTACCATCTGCTTTGGAAAAGGGTCCTTAGACTACCATATGCCTTGGAAAAGGGTACTTAAACTATCCTCTCGCTTAAACTATCCTCTCTAAACCACCCTCTCCCTTGGTAAAAGGTTCTTCCTTGGAAACTCTTCCTTGGAAAAGTATATTTTAACTACCCCCTCCCTTGGTAACGGGGACGTAAACTACATTCTCCCTTGGGAAGGGGTATTAAAACTACATTTTCCGTTGGGAAAGAATATTAAAACTACCTTTTCCTTTGAGAAAGGTTTTTAAAATTGCCCTTTCCTTTGGGAAAGGTTATTAAAACTACCTATTTCTTTGAAAAAGGGTATCAAAGCTACCCTTTGCTCTGAGAAAAGAAAAATTAAAACACTTTCTTCTAGGAAAGGGTATTAAAACTAACTTTTTCTTTAGAAAAGGGTTAAAAATGTTAAAATTACTTTTTATTTTAGGCAAATGTTTAAAAACTACCCTTTAATTTGAAAAAGTGTATTAAAGTTTCCCTTTCCTTTTGAAGAGGCTATTTAAGATATCCGTTCCTTCGAGAAATGGTATTATAACTACGCCTTTCTTTGGAAAAAAAGGTGTTTAAACTACTCTTTCTTTTGGGGATGGGTATTAAAACTACCCCTTTTCTTTGGGAAATGATATTAATCTTGCGTTTATCTATCCTTTCCTTCACCACTACTGTGGTACATGGTATAAAAACTTAATGAATTTGTTTGTATCACCCAAAAGGAAGACAGATAGACCCAATGACAGGTGTGCGCTAAAACTCCGAGTCTAGTTCTGTTTCGATTTACCTATGTCCGCTTGTCTGTCCTTTCCTCTTATGACTCCCAATACAGCTATTAAGTTGCATCGAAATCAGTTCTGATTTGGATATAGATTCCATGTATATGTATGTATCACCCGATTTTCCCTTTTAGAACCTTTTTCAGCATATTTCTTACCAAAATTTCTCATTCTTTTGCACAATGTCAATGAGTTTTTACTATGTGCAACAATTTTGGTCGAAATTGATTCAGACTTAGATATAGCTCCCATATATATTAATTTTTTACGATTTTGATTTTTTATTCAGACATTTGTTAACCAATTCTATTCTTACTGAGGAACGAGTATCAACAAATGTCATCCTGCAGAGTCTTATTAATTTTGAAGGGATACCAAACTCAGACATAGCTTGAAATACCTTTGAATGTAAAGTAGTATCGAAGGCGGCTTTGTAGTGGGAATATCTGGTCAAGGGTGGATTAACCAGGTCTAAAGCCGCATTGATGAGGCCCAATTATCTCATTGACTTTAGGTTTCAATCTTTCACACAGTACGTTCGAGAGTATCTTGTATGCGATGGGGAGGGGAGGACTTATTCCTCTGTAGTTGGCACATTCCATCTTGTCTCCTTTCTCGTGTACGGGACATAGTATGCTGAGGTTCCTATCAACGTATATGCGTTCTTCTAACCAGATGGCGCATACGCCTTATCATCGTGTCGCCTCCGATCTTAAATAGTTCAGCGGGCAACCCTTCGGTTCCTGCTGCCTTATTGTTCTTTAGTCGGGTCACTGCTACTTGGACCTCATTCTGACTAGGAGCTGAACATTGTAAACCATCTTCAGGGATTGGTTCTGTGGTTACCTCTCAGTTGGATGAAATGTTCTTTCCATATCCTCAGCATGCTATCTGCGTCAGTTACCAGATTTCCTTCCTTGTCTCTACAGGAGGATGTGCCTGCACCAAAGCTATCGATTTGATGTTTAATTCGTTGGTAGAATTTCCGTACTTCATTCTGACTCCTGTACATCTCAATTCGCTCACACTCAAGTCTTTCCGTTTCCTTTTTCTTTATGCGGAATAGACGTTTCTCCTCTCTCCTTTTCTCCCGATACCTCTCTTTCATCTGGCGGGTTGCTACTGATTGCCGGGTTGCTCTATATGCCGCATTCTTGGCTTCAGTAGCATCTCGACACACTTTGGTCTTACCATGGATTTCTTGGAGGAGGCTTCCGGTACCCAAGTACAGATTTCGCCGCATTTTCCATGGAGTGGGCAATAGTTTGCCACTGCGCCTTTGTATCATCGGAACAAGGAGCGATTTCATCAAGCAGTTGGGTCAGTCGAGTGGAGTATGCCGCTGCCATTTGTTGAGTTTGCAGCTTTTTAATGTTCAGCTTCCGTGCAGTGTCAGATCGTACTTTCATCGCCATGTTCAAACGGGTGCGAATCTTTGCTGCACAAGGTAACGATCCGTATCTATATTCGCTCCACTGATCGATCATACATCTAACACGCTGGGTGAATGCCTTCCATCTATCACAACGTATTTTTATGTTCAAATCTGGTGCTACTAACTGCCATGTTTTTTTTTGGCGCGGCGAAATCTATCAGCCTCAAGCCATTACTGGACGTTATCTCGTGGAGGCTAAACTTTCCGACTGTTGGACCAGAAATGTCTTCCTTCCCTATCTTCGCATTGAAAGCTCCCAGAACGATTTTTATATCATGGGCGGGGCAGCGGTCATATTCTCTCTCTAGGCGCTCGTAGAAAATATCCTTGGTCAGCTTGTCTTTGTCTTCTTCAATTTTTCCTCGAACTAAAACAAATCGTTCAACATACTTGTCATTAAATTGAAGCATGGCAATACAGTCTTCAAAGGACTTAACAGAAATCCAACCAATTGAAAACCATTTTAGCAATACTGCCAGTTTAGGTGAATGCCTTAGGACTCACTCTTTTGCACGACTCATCAATGACGATGGCAAAACTACTTTTTTGGAAGAAGAGATAAAAGTGGAAACCAAATGGAGGGCAATGTGAACATGAACAGGACAACTTGGCAAACAAATAATGGATGTTTTTAAGGAAGCAAAATGCCAATTTTAGATAATGAATTCGGTATTTTTGGTCAATTGGTCTATCATAGGCAAAATCTGAAAAAAATCAACAGGCATACTTATACTTAATAAGTTCGGGCATAGATGTGGCCATGTTTTATAAAAGAAGGACAAAATTAGTAAATCTGCCATTTAATGCTAATGGCTATAAAATCAATTAATGATGTTCCAATGTTATCTGCTTAAAAATGTTTTACTTAGGTTTGTCTGCTTCGGAAATTTTCCTCACCATTTTACTTTAAATTGCCAACTTTAACCCAGAAAGTTTCTCAAGCAACTCTAAGTTTCTTTGGAGAATCTTTGATATCTTCAGAAATTCTTGAATTTGTGTCTTACACTTGAATTTCTGTTTTTCACATTTCAAATGTCAATGTCCAAAATGCAAAATTCAGAATATTTACCACAATTGTTGTTATCCTAGCTGCAATTTAACTCATTCAATAGATTGAAATTATGTATGACATATAGATTATTTAGTTTTAAATTCTTTACTAATGAGTACCACAGAGTGATAAACAAGAACGTTTGTTATGCCAGCTGAGTTACTTCTAGGGCCAAAGGAATATGGGGCCCCTGGTGGTCTTTAGCCAACAAAAGTTCTGTTTGGCACCTTACTGAATATCAAATTGCAATTCATGAGTAGGAAACTGACTATTTTGTCATATCAGGAAACAGACTCTTTTGTTGTTGTTGTAGCAGTTTATTGTGTTCTATCTTTCGTCTGCTTGATTCTGCTGAGTGTCAAGACCCAGGAACTCTGTGACTAAGATGGGCTGCTTCCACAGGGATCTGGGTCTGAGTCGAGTGGGTCTGGCCGGGCAGTTAAACAGGCGACGTGTATCGTGCGGTCCCTGGTTACAAACGGGACATACATCTTGCACGTCGGCATCAATCCTAGCTCTGTGGGAATTGAGGCGGCTGCATCTGCCGGAACGTAATTGAGCCAGAACCACTCTGGTTTGCCGGGGGAGGTCGATTTCTTCGGGTGCAATGGGTGTCGGTCGTTCTCCAAGGACTACATTCACCCGGTAGCCAATTACCGCGTCTGCTACCGTGTCTGCATGAATGTTGTTCAGGCCCGCTTGATATGCCGCTTGATCTAGAGGTTCTCTCTTGTAGCGCTGAACCTCACGATCGTGTAGATCTACCTTAAGGCTTCTGGGCGGTGGGTATCTATTCACAAGATGATGATTTGGATGGTTTCTGCGAGAACAGCCTACAAGTTATTGCTTAGACAGCATGTAGTTATGTCTACGCACTGGTAGGATCTTTGTCTCCTGATGGAGGAGGTCCACTTGAGAACTGAGGAGACAGCCCGTCGCAGTTCGGAGGGCGGCATTCTGACAGATCTGAATATTATTCCACTGCGTGTCACAAAGTTGACGAGACCACACTGGCGCTGCATAACATACCACAGACCGGCCAATTGCTTTGTACGTGGTCAACAAGGTTTCTTTGTCTGCACCCCAAGTGCTGCCAGCGAGTGACTTGAGGACCTTGTTTCTACTTTTGACTTTATTGCAGATTGCTGTGGCATGTGAGCAGAATGTGTAAGAGCTGTCAAATGTGACGCCAAGTATTTTGGGACCCTTGATGGTCGGAATCATTTCTCCATCGACCATCACAGTCAGCTCAGTATTCACCTCACGCGAATTTGTACACAAGTTGTTGGGGCTTTTTAAAGCGATGTGGATGATTCAACAGTAGAAACTAGAAGGCGTCTTCCTTTTACTGTTTCTATGGTATCACAATGGACGAAAACGTCTATGTAAGTCTGATGGCAGACTGCCACTTAAACCTTACCTAATCTAAACCATACTAGGTATAAATATCGGGGGACCCAACATATCTCACAGAACGGTTGTGAAAAAGTCCATCCCCACGCAAACACGGACGTACCTTCGCCTATGGCACCCCCCTTCGAATCCATCCCATCCCGTCCACAAGTCTCAGAAGACCTTCTAGAGGTAAGTTCGCAAGTTCATCCAGATCGCAGACGAATCTCCCTAAAGGGAGATCCTGCTTCCTTGCAGTGCCGGACATGAACATAGTAAATGCTCGATAGTCTCCTCCTTATCCTCATTGAGGAAACTCATGCAGAAGTCATTATGGGGCATTCCCATGCGCGCCTCCATGCGGCCTTTGGCACAGTTTTCTGTTAAGACTTCTGTTTATGCACTCATCGACCTCTTATCGAACGCCAGCAACTCCCTTGTTCTCCTTCGGTCGATGATAGGCCAGAGTGCCATGTCCCATCTCGCCACCGACGCCGTTCTGGCCATCTCTTCTATTGTGCTAAGTAGATCGACATATGCTACGTAGGCAAGACCAGTGGCTGGTTTGCCAGGCGCAGACGACCCCTCTTCCTGACACATTCGTCCGCCTGCTCATTTCCTGGAATTCCCTCATGTTCGATAACCCATATTAGCATTACATCGTGGACTCGGAGCCTATCCAAGGACTTCAATCAATCCGCCACGTAACTCGATCCCTCTCCATCCTCGACCTCAAGGTCTTGAACCCCGCCATACTGTTCACAAAAATCCTGAGTTTTGAGGGCGGTAAATTCCGAAACTTGGTGTTAGAGATTTTATTCTAGGTTCGGCTAGTGGAACAAATGTTCTGTCATAGCCAATTAAAGTAAGTAAAGTAAATCCCATACCAGATTTTCTCTTGCGGCTACTTTAACAGCTACTTTAACACCTGTCCGACAGTCTCGGAGACATACCGATATACTGTGTTTGGAGGATGCGGCATAATAGACCCCCAGTCCAGTCCCTATCTCCCCCCTCCCACCTTGGAGCCATCGGTGTAGATCGAGGTCTCATCCTCCAAACACAGCATTCGCCATTCATTTATACCTCCCCGGAAAACGAATCCTGAAAGCTTTTATCAGTCGGTACTGGTGCCCGACAGTCGGAGATTCTCTCCAGTCTATCCTCCGCATTCATAACATCTAGAATTAAACTGTGGTCGCAATTGTCCTACTTCAGCATGTAGAGCTCCCTCAGCCTAAACGAGACCTTGGAGGCGCTGTTTCGAATATATAGAAACGGACGCATTAGTGTATATAGGACCATTCTTGGACCATCGGTGAGAACACCCCCCTCTGTCATTCCTCTTGTCACCCACCTTCTCACTACTTTATCTCCCAGGTTAGCATCAATAATCCTGCCATAAAGCTAAATATTAGTCCACTGGGAGATAATAGGATTAATCCCGTGCGGTTCAGTTTGACCACTGTCTATTCTATCTCCATCTTATTCAAGGCCCTCTCAATATCCAAGAAGGCCGCCGGAGCGACGTTTCGACCTGTCCTACTTTGTGAAGGGCCGTCTTTACCGAGCCGCCTTTAAATTCCCCGGCGTCAGTCTATCTTTCTCTCTCTCTTTCTCGCCTTCAGGTCTATTAGTCTTTCCAGTATTTTGAGTCGGTCCGGAAAGTGTGGTATACCCACACTATCTTCTCCTCACCAATGATGTCCCTGATGAGGTCATCCTCCAAGGCCGCACATGAAGGCATTGCGATATCTTGATCGTCGACCTCTTTATGGCCGTCCGGGTAATGCGTCTTCATCAAAATTTCTTCGGTCTTCTGACCACTCTCGGAGTAAGTCCGGAGTGACCACAGTACATGAAAAATTTCAACCAAATCCAGGTACTCAAAAAATAAAATTTGGAGATCGGTTTATATGAGAGCTTTATCAAGTTTTTAGACCAATTCAGTTTCAGCCAAATGAGATAAGAATGACGCCCTTTAGAGGCTGAAAACGTACTATCGGGAGATCGGAAATTAACTCTTTTTTTAAAATATTTATGACATGTTTGAACATTTTTATCTATTCATTGTTTGAAAACAGCAGAAAATGTTTACTGGCATAACAAAGGATAACTGCTGCCCCATTTGCAACAGACTTTCTACTGTTACAGCAGATTAGTAAATCTCTAGCCGCCAGTGATTTGTGCCCGTTAGAACCCCGTTAATCATGCTCGCTTGACTGAGACCCCCTAGTGCTTTGTCGCCCGGATCCTAAATTTGAATTACTATCGGGTTGCCCAAAAAGTAATTGCGGATTTTTTAAAGAAAGTAAATGCATTTTTAATAAAACTTAGAATGAACTTTAATCAAATATACTTTTTTTACACTTTTTTCTAAAGCAAGCTAAAAGTAACAGCTGATAACTGACAGAAGAAAGAATGCAATTACAGAGTCACAAGCTGTGAAAAAATTTGTCAACGCCGACTATATGAAAAATCCGCAATTACTTTTTGGGCAACCCAATAGTATTGTAGAGAATCAGACTTTTATGTGAATTATGGCTAGCCTCATATCCTTCAGAGTATATCTGTATATTTAAAGGCGCCAATAACTCGTCTTATCATATCGAGCATTATAGGCACTCAGTATTTGTGGAAGAGCCGGTGCAGCCCGACCTCTCACTGAGACCCTCCGCTCGAAACCGCTGAGTGTCCGCGACTGCCAGTGCAGCCACTCCATAGGGAGCATTCCACTATTCGCAACCTGTGGATGCGTCCGATAACTCACAGCTAAGCTCCTCATGACAGCAATGAGCACCACACAGATCGGACCTCAATGCCCCTGCCTGTGTGGTGCTCACAGCTGTTCCGTGCAGGGTTCAGTGCCATTGTGATCCCTCAGAGAATTCATCAACATTCCTGTTAGGCGATTTTTCGGCCTTGTATGCATTTTAACTCATAATATGATGTTGGCTCTAAAAAGGCTTAAAAGGCTTTGATTTGGGCCCATTTTAACTTTAAATTTAAAATCTT